>NC_067482.1:99420503-99513003 GCF_947179515.1 Apodemus sylvaticus | reverse complement strand
ACAGAACTCTTCCTGAATTCTTCCTCGGGTGTTCTGGAATCCCACTCATTGTAATAACCCTCTTCCAAGCTAAGGTGGTCCAAATTCTTCTTTAGTCTCACCAAGAGAAGTCCATGTCTACAGTGCATGTCTGTTGGAGGACATTTAGACCACACCCCTTATATTTGGCACACACATGAAGGCTCCAGGGAGAGAGCAGGGTGTTGCTTCACTTCAGCATAGGCTTTCTGAGGAGGCCCAGGTTTCTCTGTAGAAGGATGAGGAGAGATGCTCCAGGTGGGGCCTTTCCTGTGTCTCCACACTACACAGACCAGTACCAGTAGGAACCTAAGTGAAGGAAGCAGGTTTTCCAGGTGGAGAGGGAAGGCAGGTGGCAGGAAGGCCCCATACCTTGAGGGCTGTGCTGCCCAGCACTGCGCCTGCCCGGGAGGGAGGCTTGCTGGGTGCTCACCACCTTCAGGCCATCTCTGCGGCCCTGACTCAGATCAAAGTGGGCATAAGAAAGAAGCTAAACTTGGTTTGCTTGGCTCATATTCTCTGATATATCTGGACATCTCCTCCTGGTAGGAGATTGTTCCCAAACAGGAACTATGGTATGTGGTTTTCAGTCAGAAGATTAACCTCTGCTTTGCTGTTTTATCCTTAATGTTAATAAAATGATTACTTTGCAGTTATGATGCAGTGAACTAGAGAATACGAATGTGTGTGCATGGTAACAGATCTGAGGATATAGCAGATGACCAATAAATATGTGTTGTTTTTCCTTCCTTCCTTTTGACAAAAATATTTTGGGCTACAAAAAAGTCTTCTTTATCTTCTTCTGCTAGACACAAAGAAAATGTCCAGTTTATGTCTTCTAATAGCAACATTTGGGCGGGGTTCTGATAGGACTCAGCGTCTGATGCCTTACATGAGAGAAGCTGAGGGACTGGAAAGATGCTCATCATGTCCATAAAGCCCAGGGCCACCCTACCAGGGAACTGCCACAAAGCCAGTGAGGGAGAGAGGAACAGCCTGTTCTAATGAAGGCCACCATGACAGACGTGACCCTGTACGCACCAGCCAGGTTCCTGACATAGAACCGAATCCTAAAGATGAGCGAGCCCTGGACGGAAAATAAGGCATCCGAGCTCTGACTCCAAGCCACGTGTTGAACTCCCATCCGCAGCTCCGCTCCCTCCTTGTGCCTTGCCTGAGGGATGGTCTTCCGGAAGCACGGCAGTCGCTGCCTCTCCTTCTCACTTCTCACCATGCTTCCCTTTTCCATCAGCAGGAGCATGCATTCCCCCCACTGCATCTGAGACCGGCTTCAAACTCTCACTCCTAGCCAAACGCTCATCTCTTGAATCCATGAGCTAAAAATGCCTTTTCCACTCCTTACATCCTGCAGGACATTTTCTTTTAAGTATTGCTGCCTTTAATCAGATGAGAGCATCGTATTTTGGGGATTCCCATAGGAGAGGAGCTCTCATGCAACTTAGAAACCATTATAGGAGAATTATTTGTGTCTTTGCCTTTTCCCACCCTTACCATGCATACCATTCTTACCCCAATACAGACAGACAGACAGACACACACACACACACACGGATTATTAACCATTCCAAGGCAGAGATTATCTCTTCTCTTACTGACAGTATAGATTCAATAAATACTTGTTGAGGTGATACTCAAGTACAAACCTTGAAGCATCAGTTTGTTTGTACCAGCATATGGCGTGTAGTTCCCTAACAACCAGTATTTGCTGAGGACAGATTCTACAACAGAGTTCGGAATTTAGTTATAATCATGGCCACCCACCACCACAATGGCATTCATCTGGAGTACTTGATAGGAAGAAGCATAAGTTCCAAATATTATCTTGTCTAATCTTCACCTCCTAAAGAGGTACCAATTTATAGGTGCCTCACTACGGATGAAAAAATCCAGACACTTTCCCAAGCTATGCTGTATAGACTCCTGGGAAAGCGTTTGATCGCTGTGCAGTTTCTCCAGCCCCACGGGCAGAGGGGAGTATGTGGGCTGAAGCATCAGGGGTCCACACCCTCTGCAGAACAGAGGAACACTAGGATAGCGTTTAAACTCATTTTGTTAAGATGAGGCAGACTCTGCCCTGGCCTAGGGCGCTGCCTGCTCTGAATTTTTCCCTTTGAAGATAATAGATCTGGTCAATTTAAAGGGGGCAGAGGTGAAGGAAGAAACCAATAAGCCCCCTGAAAGTTTGGCTGCCTAACTAAGTGGTGAATTATGTGCTCATCAATGAATCCTAGACATGAGAGATGCGACAGCCCCCTGGGTCACATGGCCATCCCCCTGTGAGGAGAGTTTTCTCCGCAGCATCTTCCATAAGTGCTTCTCCAATCTAATTAGAAATGACCAAGCAATGGGGTTCCCACCACTGCCTCTTGGGGAACTATTCTGCCGTCTAAGAGACCTAATTATTAGGGAATTGATCATTATATTTATACTAAGTTCTTCTGCACACAGTTGTATCACATCACTTCTTAATTGTTCTCCTTTTGACCCTGCCTTCTCCTCCCCCAAACAATTCCTCTTAAGCACTTCAATTACTTTTTCCCTCCGCTGACTCCCAGCTGGCTCACATGGGAGTGAAGTTGAGAGAGGAGAGAAATGAACTATGGGAAAGAAGGCACAGAGGCCTGGCTGCCTGGAAGGATGGCTCAGTCCACATGCCACTCACAGCTTCTGTCCTACATGCCAGAACCCTACACAGACAGTGAGCCACAGAAAACTGTGTCCCCCACAGAAGGTGCCCAGCAGAGCAAACACCACAGCCAACTGTCACCACAGCCACAGCTAGCTCCCAGCAAATCCAGCAAAGGGGAAGGAGATGATTAGAAGCTGTGTTCAAGGCGAGTGCCATTCCTCCTAGCACATGAATTCTAGCCCAGAAACAAAACCTCCAGTCTCGGAAAAGACAAAAGGTGAATCAACCTCACTGGGTCCCTGTATGGGTTGACCAGGCCTAGAGCACGTTGTGATCAGCATGGTGGACACAAGCCTCCAATGCATGCTCTATGAGTACATCTGAGCATTGTGGTGCCCACACTCTCTGAAAGTCCTCTATAGCGCTAAGGAGGAAATCTGGGAGCAGCCTGTCTCCATAGGACCATGGATCTCGCTTTAAGCAGACAAGCGCAGTTTGAAATTCAATTAACCTGCTATTATTCAGACCAAAGGCAAAATGTTTGTACCTTAAAAAAGAGAGTGTGTCTGAAGGCAGATGCTCTAACTGAACTCGCTGCCCACCTATCCCGATTTTTCTCATCTAAGAACATGAAACACCCAGCATTGCTGAAATCCCAAGCTCGTGTATCTCTGCTTTTAACTGGCATGACCACACTATAACTGGAGTTGAAAATAAGTGGTCCACACAGTCTATAGTACATACCCTGCATCACACACCTTTGCCAGTGAAGCACAAGATTCTGAAAGCTGGGCATTCCTTGGGAACCCTGTCCCATCCTCATCTTTGTTCCTTGGTAACTCGTCCCTTAGCCTCGGCCTTGCTTGACTCTCCTTTCCCTGGCTCCTTCACACGTTGTTTCCTACAGTACACTCACATACTTATTACTGAAGATTCCCTAGATCTCCCATAGCTGATTCTTAGGCACCACAAGGCAAAAAAAGAAGAGGACTTTTAGATCCTCTAATCCAAGTTGGTCCACTTCCAGAGGAGAAAACTGAGGCCAAATATTGTCAGATTTCATCCCAATAGGAACCATGTTTTCAAGATACATGACTGAAGACAAAGCCCATGTGAATCTCTATGGTAGCTACGATGGCTAAGGCACCTAAGGATCAATTCCTGGTGTCAGGAAAGCCCCAGCTGAGTGGGACAGACTAAGACAGAACAGTCTCCAGTACAGTGACATATGCTTTAGTAAAAAATTGGAGAAGGCAATCCTCAAGTTAGGGGAAAAGAATCAAGAGGCAATAAAAACCTCCTAAAAGGTGGACTATTTAGGCCCAGGCTGGAGGATCAAATAGGAAGTGGCTACAAATCGCTTACAGAAACCTTCTAGGAGGCAAAAATGTGTCCAGAAAGTAGCCAGTGAGCAGTCAGGCTGGGGAGGGAGGGTCAAGATAAAGGAGAATAGCAAGAAAATGGTCCTGGAGGAGTAGATTGTAGACAGATCATGACCACACTAAGGAATTTGGATCTGGACTATGACTTTAATGTAGTCTGTGGAAGTTGACAGAGGATTTTATTCAGGTGAATTTTGGTATTAAACCTGTCATTTTCTAAAAGGAAGAGGTAGATCTTCCAGAATGCATCTGAGAATGAGTAACCAACTGTACTAAGATGTCAAATGAAGAAATCAGAGTAAAGTAGGTCACTCGGTTTTAGGAAACATTTTCAAGACTGTCTCTATGGATTGTATGTGCAAGAAACAAAGAAGAAAATCCAAAAATGATTGAAAATTTGGATAGACTGTCTGGGTAGATATCCTTAACAGACATGAGAGGATAGCAAGAAAAGCTGACTTGTGGGAAACGACAATGAGATTCTGGGAATGCTGAACCTGAAGAACTGGGTGGGTCATCAACTGGGGAGGCCCAGAGCATGTCCTGGCCTCATGACAGAACATAGATGACAACTGAGTCCACAGGAGTGGTTTTAGTTCACTGGAACAGTGTGGTGCAAAGGGGTGAGAGGATGAGGCTTGGAGCATTGGGACACAGCGGAAGGCCAGGCACGAGGAGAGAGAGGGGAGAGAATGTACCAAGGAGATAAGTGGGCACACAGAAGTCACCTTGACCCCAGAAGGTGAGACTCAAAGGGACAAAGGCACACACTACCGAAACAGGAGCACAGAGATGGCAGACTGGATGTACCTTCTGTAAAGAGAATGGAATGCTATCGATAGGGTGGCAGTCCAAGAGAAGAAGAGGATTGCTAACAGGTGAGGACTCTAGAAGGTTTGTAAAGTGAGGTGGCAAACAAAGGCAAGAAGGGAACAGTGTAAAACATCCCTTAAGGTGACAGGATGGAAGAGAGACTAGAGGGAGAGGTATGTCCCACGGTGAGATATGGAGAATTGAATCTGCTAGGGAGATTTTTCCCTGAAATTAGAGAAGTGGTATTCTAACATGTGGGTGGAAAGATTGGAAGAAATAAAGAACACATCAATGGACCTCAAGAGGAAACAAGAGGGGGCCCAGTTACATGGTTGGGACCAATGCTGAGGCAGGTGAGAGACATCAGGCACAAGATGAAATCAGCTCTCATCCTAAAGGTCGCACAAATGCAGGGTTGGTGCCAAGAAGCCAAGCTCCCTTGGATTGTTTTACTTTAGACTCCTCACTGTCCCACCTAAGCTATGATCCTAGGATCACGGAACAACCTCAGTAGCCTTAAAAGGTGGCAAATCATAGAGCTTTTAATGATGTAGTGTGTTCTCACAGGAAACTTCTTCCATGGTCCTTAGATACCCAGGATAAGACATGGGCAAGAGAGAGGGAGGAAGGAAAGGAAGGAGGGGAGGGGAGAGTTAGTCTATTAGCTCTGTATCAGAAAAACACATGAAACAAGAAACGAACGGGGTGAGAAAGGATTGCTGTGAGAGTGTAGTTGAAATGGTTGCTCCAACAAGGCCTAAGAGGAATGGAGCCAGGAGAAAGAGGCGCACTGCTAACACAAGGAAAGGTCAGGAGACGGGGAGTCCCAATGAGACCAAAGGATGTGTTTCAAGGGCATGAAAGGCTGGGGCTGACAGAAGGATCAGAGGTTGTGGTCAGAAAGGAGAATTTCAGAGTTCAGGATTTCAAAAACAGAGCAACTCCAGTTGGTGATGAGGTCTAGTCCTTGCTGTTGGAGCAGCTGCTGAAGTACAGCTGAGGTGGAGGTTGCTAGAGATTTGCTTTCAGGAGCCCTGTGGTGGATGCATCAGACGGGGTCCTCTATGGGACAAGGCTGCAGTAGTTGAAGGGGAAAAAAATCACTCTTCTGTCGAAAGTTTAATGTGACTCAGGGGGATTCAGACAATTCTTTACAAACAATCATCCATCTGTCTTGCTCAAGTCAAAGTCGTGCCCAGAAAGCTGTATGTCATCTCGTGGCAGGAAGTGTGGGGGACTTCTTATTCTACACGGTGCCTCTCTAGATTGGTGCCTTTATCTCACGCTTCTATACATAGCTGGCCATCCTGGTGCAAGCGGTGTCCAAAGCACACAGAAGTCCAGGAACCTCGGGTAGGTCTAATTAAGTGTGACCATGGTATCATTTAGAACAGCTTCTTCCGTACTCAACAGCTAAAATCTCTTTCAATGCTACAGAAAAGCTTATATGCTGAAAAGAAAAGTTTTGACGTGTTTTCCACTCTACTGCATAAAAAGGTTATTTTTTTTTCTGTCCTCCGACCTCTTTCCTATCAGTGTCTTGATGTCTTTTGTACTGCCTAATATAGAAAGAAGATAGTAGATCTTTTTTAAAAAAGATACCCAATTGAGCTTCATCATTTTTATTGGAACGAAAATAAAGCATGTCGTTTAAAGACTTGAAAATAGTGGGTCTGAAACAAGCACCAGTGACCTCAGGGCTCAGAGGTCAGCTGCATAGGCACCCTTGACCTCAGAGCTGGGCTGGGAGGTCAGCTGCATATGACCACCCAGCTGAGGCTAATGAGCACTTTTATGAGACTCCAACCAGTCAAAAGCCTATGCCAGCACTGATCTTACTCGGTTTGACTTCCTTGTTCCGGGGCAAAATTTGAGAATGTCTCAAAAATCAATTTCTGTAGACTACCCAGAGTTCTTCACAAAAAAGAAAAGAGTTACAAAGGATGGCCCAATGCCAACAGAAGCCCCAAGCATGCAGCCACCACCATGGGCACAGAGGGTGTGACTGACTCTAAGACGGACTATGGAAGTATTCAGCAGACATTTAATAATTAAGAACATAATTGTTCAGAAATATATACTCACACTCCCTGAATTCAGAGAATATTAGAGATGTTTCAACTAAGTGTGAACATTTTGAAGCCTGTCTTTGTAATGCTAGAGAAATGTATCATTGGTTTGACAAGAACAGTAGACCTCAGGTCATCAAAGAACAATGATGCTTAATAAGCCCTCTAGGACCTTGCTACCGCTTCAATGCTTGTCCTCTTCAAAGTGCATGTGGAAGTGTAATCGTCATAGTAACATTATTAACAGGAGGGGCTCGGGGGTGTAATTAACCCATGAAGGCTCCACCTCATAGATGAGAGTGCTGCTATCATGAAAGAATTAGCTCTCTCTCTCTCTCTCTCTCTCTCTCTCTTCTATTCTACCTTCCTCTTGACAGTGCACTCATACTGTAATCCTCCAGAACTGTGAATCATGAGATTGTATTAGCTACAAATGACCTTCTATTGGGCACTGTGTAGTTCATAACAGCATAGCACAAGGGAACACAGACCTCATCTGTGAGCCTACTTTCTTTCTGTCTTCTCTAGAAACCCGTGCCTTGCCCAGTTCCCATCCTTTAAAGACCAAGTCAGATGTCATCCTTCGGGAAGCTGGCTCCAAAAAACTCTATCCCCTGGGCATGTTTCACTTCTGAAGCAGAGGAGAGTTTACATCCGTTGGAAATATCATATATGAGGTGAACAGCATTTATTCTGGCTACAAATACTCCTATGTAAATAGGGCAGCATTGTCTAAGTCCAGGGTACACTTACTGGAAATGAATAATGAGGAGTAATGGAGAGAGAGGCAGAAAATATTTTATAATTATTGGATCTATACCTATATAATCTTTTGGTGGCATCCCATACATGCTTAATATTTTAACTAAGATACCAGCCACTATAACAATTATATATTCCTTTCTCCTCAGAGCTTATGCAATGTCAGAGTATAGTATCCTACACCACACTGTACAACAAACAAGCCATAGTTATATACATAAAAAGTCTGTTTTCAAAACTAAGAACTCGTAACCAGTGTGGGGATCTCTGTTTCAGCACTGTTTCTCCTTAGACGAACAGCTGGTTCCAGGTTGAGTGCAGAGATCACACATGATGAGACTAAGATACCAAGCTATGCCACAAGTAAGGAAATAGTTAGCAAGCAAATGATAGAGATGCATCCGAGACAAGAAAGTCAAAACCAAAGAGTTCCCAAAGACTACAATAAGGAACATGCTTTATCAATTATAATCTAAAATAAAATATTAATTTACATATCTTGCTGCTATAAATAAATGACTGAATAAATAAATGAGGAAAAAAATCTCCCCTTCGGAAGCATTCCAAATATTTTACGGATATGGGTCCCATTGACAGGTGAAATATGTCCCCTCTAACCTACCCATCTAACTTGAGTATGGAAAGGACCTTGGGAGAAGGGTCCAGGAGGGCCAATGGTCTGAGGAGAGTCATGGTAGCCATAGGAAAAGCCTCTTTTGGCTTCTTGAACAGAGTTTATCTGAGCTTTTCACTAGCTTTAGGGACTAGTAAGAGTATCATCTCATTTTGGTTATTATCCTTTGGGAGGTAGAGTCTTGGTTCTATAGAACCTTGGCTCTACTTTTGGGGGGCAAGTCATTAGAGGCAGCCCACATTCAAGGTAGGGTAAGAGGAGTTAGGAGAAAGGGTGAATTTAGAGTAAAGAAATCTCAAGGACTTACTGTGAAGAAACATGGCAAACATTGCCTTGCAAAGAGCTCAAGGTCAAGAGGAAATATAAGTATATCTCAAATATAGTATAATCTTTCATATGGCATGACATAAGACACTTCATTTCTGTGAACTTTGTTCAGAAACACATGGCCCCAGCTAACATTGTAAGAAGTCCATCAGATCCAAACAAACAGACATCCTACAAAACACCAGACAGTTCTCCTCAAAATCATTAAGGTCAAAAAAAAAAATCTGAGAAACTGTCACAGACCTGAAGAGATAAAGGATGTGTGATAGCTAACTAGCACCTTGGATTGGATCCCAACACAGAAAAAAAATGATGACCAGAACCCTGTGGAGCATGAACAGAATGTGGACTTCACTGCATAGCAATGCCCCAACTTGGTTTTTCAGTTGTAAAGACTACAAGATGCAGGTTTCAGGGAGCTTGAGTTGGGGCAGTAAGAACATTGCTTTCTGTATCTATTTGCAAGTCTGCAACTATGCTAAAATCATTTGAAGCAGAAAAATGAAAAAATTATCAGAACAGAATATTCTAACTAGAGGTAACATAAGGGACACTGGCAGGATCAAGGTCACACAGTGAGATGACAAAACCAGCATCTCCACAGTCCCACCACCCAACTCCCTCACGGCGGCATGCTAAGGATGGCTAGGTGAGAACTGTCTGAGAACACTGGCGTTCACTTTTGAAAGATACAAATGGTACATTCACCTTACACGGGAGTGTCCCATATCCCAAGGAGATTCAAGGCAGGCAGAGTCAGAGCCTCTGGAGGCTCCTTGGGCAGAGTTGATTTGAGGTTTCCTTTGGCTTTACTCGCTAAGGGCATCTTATTTTGTTTATTATCCCTTTTTTCATCTTCTAAAGGCAAAAATAGAACCTTGTTCAAGAATTAGTTGGAATCCAGCAGAAATGAATAGTGATGAGACTATTTCTATCAAAATAGCTTCATTACCATGCTGGTGTCTGATAAAACCAAATGTTCAATTCTCTCTAGCAAGAAAGGTGCTAAAGGCAACGTCCTTCTACCTTTTGTAGAGAAAGAATCTATAGCTGAGATATTTTAAAGCTGTCCTCATTCACACAAACACATTTCTTATCGAACCAAATTGGGATGCACAGTCTTTTGTAGCTTCTTAAACAATCTAAGGATGTGACAAACTATCACCCGTCTGGGGCTTTTTTCAATTTGTTGTTTTATATTTAAAAAAAAAAAGAAAAGCACATATATGTGTGAGTGCTATAATTATTTATTTCATTATAACAGGATTTTTTTTTAATTTAGTCCACTAATGCTCTGCTATAGATCAAGGTTCAATAACTGAAATGCTGTTAAAATTCACCTTGATGTCTCCCAACCACAGAAGAGTAGAAACTGTCTGCTAAGCATGGTAGCTGATGGATCAGTCCGCTGAACCCTCTTACTCTCCTGATTGCCCTGGGTCAGTCCGCTGAACCCCCTTACAGTCCTGACTGCCCTGGGTCTATGTGCCATGGAGAATGGCTACCAGATTTTTAGGGCACACAGAAGCAGAACGAGAAGTCAGGTGGAGTCCCCACGACAAGATCGGGTCCTGTCCATGGAGCCTTAGCTGTCAAACTTTCTCTGCAGCTGTTCACAGCCTGTTCTGAAGGAGGCAGAGAAGGACACACTGCCCAAAGGGAAATACATGTACATTCAAACTATAGGAAACAACTCCAACCCTAAGTCCCAGGGGAAAGCATTGTAATTTTGGCAGCATATTATTTATTTCCTCCCAGAAAGAAATGAATGGGCCAACGTCCAGATGGATCCATTGTGAGTCATCCATCCCCCATCCCCACCTGCCCTTCCTCTGGCAAAAGAGTCCCAAAAGTTTCTCCCTCAGCCGTGAGTCAGAGCCGCCCATCTGTCGGCTTGGTCAATCCAGGAACAGTTAACCTCAATGATTATCTTCCACGCAGTAGTAAAACCTTTCCCTCTACACAGCTGGAGAGCTCTGACTCTACTTTAACTCTGCCAGCCATTTAAGCCAAAAACTCCAGGCAGGCCGAGTGGAGCACGTCATTTGTAAGCTGTGCTTGCTGAGGCAGGAGGTCTGGAGGGGGCCTCTCTGAGCCACTGTGAGAGAGTCTTTTAACACCGAACAGTGCAAATTGTCCACCAGGGATGACTTGAAATGTCTCTTCAATGCACAGCGCCTGGTGCCTCTAGCCTGACTCCAACTGAGTTTCACCACTTATGAGGGACTCTTCTATACTTCTCTTACAGCCTTATGGAAGTTCTCTAGCTGTAGCAAGAGACAGCTACAAATAAATTAGGAGAAACTCAAGAGAAACACACAAAAGAGTGAGTACTTACCCCTGAGCAAGATATCATCTTGCTACACCACACACACACACACACACACACACACACACACACACACACACACACACACACATGGTTACTGAAAGCAAATCCACTCGTTAATGTTCAACTTTCCTATCTGGCTACAGAGTGGACTAGCAGTAAAATGCCGATCAGTTCTCTAAGGCAGACACAGCACTGATGAATCAGAAACAACGAAGCTGGAGACAGGCTTGCTGGGCCCCAGCTGGTATTGCTTACATCTGTCCTAAGCAATCAGGAATCATGAAGAAACTTCTTTTTGGAACTCCTAACCACAAGACTTCACAGTGACCGCCTCAATCCCACATGCCCATGTGCTGAAGGGGGTTGCCTGGGAGAGGGTACCTTTATTCTTTCTGACAAGATCAATCAGACCCTCTGGGATCTGCTCATGGCCCACTTATCCCTAGCCACCGCCCATCCTCCATCCCAGTCAGCTTCATATCCAAGAAAGATTTAGAACAATGAAGCATTGCCCCACCCCATCCCCAGCCCTGAAACTTTTTGTCAGTTACTAGGTCAAACCTTAGTACTCTTCACTCTAGAGAACCTGTCCAGGAAGTAGTAAGTCATCCTCCATAGCATGTGTAAAGACACCACACCTGAGCTCCAGAAAGTTCAAAATTACCCACAGTACACCAACAGTGGGGTCTTGTACTTCTAGCATCCCGACTAGATTTCTGTCTAGACTCTCTCCTTCATCAAACTAAATTTTACAGAGCAGTATAGGAGTTCAGTGATATGAAGTCAGAGTCAATCACCCTCTCCCATCCTCTTCAGTCATAGGCGAACCCTATTTTCCACCATATCGTTCCTCTCACACCTATTCAGAGCAGAGTGGTAGATCCTTTTGGTCCTCTTGTAGAAACACACACTGGGCACATCCCAGCCTTTGCAATGAGATTGCTTCTTCTCCATGCATTCATTGTGAAGGCCGCAATGGCATCTAATGTTCATTAATTCCCACTGCCTCTACCTCCTGCCATCATCAGAGCCTGCCATATGGTTACCATCAGGTGCACTCGTGTCTGTGTTATATGGCATTCCTGGGTACCTTAAATAGATATTGCTGAATTTGCTTGTGGTTTTTTTTTCAGGGCCACTTAAATTGCAAAGATGATTTTTCTGCTTCAAGACTCTGCTAAAGGGGTCTTTCTGCTCTGTGCTGGACTACTTTGCCAACCCCAGAGCTTTCTGTTTGACCTCAACCCTACTTCTCTACAGTGGGAGAGTCCTGTAGGCTACCACCTTGAAGGGAAAGAGTTGAAGGGATATTTCCTAGCATTTGGGGCAGGTGAAAGATTGCTGACTGGACAAATCAACTTTTAGTCTGGATTCTAAGAGAACAAGAATAACCTAGAAGGCATAGACATGGCCTATCAATAAACCAGCATGTCTTAGGCAACTTGGTCCTTTTATGCCTCACATTGACCTGAGTACAGGTGTTTCCCATTTTTGTGTTTTCTGGGGTAATAAAGGAAGAGATTTCATGTGGAGCCTACAAATCATATGAGAAACTCGTGGGACAGCACACTTTACTTTGCCCCAATAATTTTATCAGCTATCTAGATCTCATGCGTCTCCAAATTTTCCCATTACCATAGTAAAACCATGAGAAGATACTGTTCTGGATCCTGATTCTCTGACGAAAATACAGTCAAACATCTTGGATGTCTTGAACTCTGCATTAAATCCTAAAATTACCTTGCCAGATCCTGTATGTCAAGCTACAGTGGCCTTGAGCTATTGACCATATTTCTAGTGGATGTAAACAGACAGACTACAGACTAGATTGAGGCCAAACTTCATACTTTTGTAATAGCTTTACCATCAGTGGTTGGCAAGGCACCCTAACATATAATTTTGTCAATTGGAATATATAGACATGATAGGAGTATTTACATAGCCAGGCTGTACTTGGCTTATCCATATAAATACTTCCTGTTCTGGAATCAACTTGAAATCATATTTTTCAGGACCTGAGAGCCCTGGAAAGCACAACATTAATTATGCACATAGGTTCAGGTATGTGTGTATACATCCATGTACACATACTTAAATTCACAAATGCATGATAATTAGGAAAATAAACATATGAAAAAGAATAACACGATGGCTTAAAGTTCACAGTCAGTACAGTTTAAAGGAGCTTACTCTCTTGCTCATTATTTTTTTAGTTGTCAAAGATTTTCAGATATTCCCAGTAACTTCCCAAGACAGACAAAATTCCATCTCATGGCCTGCTACCAGCAGACTCAGAACAAGGAACCGTCTCTTTTCCCATGGGCATATCTTCCTGTGACATAGGAATACTGCATTGCATTTGCTTGCTCCTTTTGCACACCTGGCTGAGGGCAATAATGAAAGGCTACAGCTCTGGCAGGAAGATATCCAGTGGTCTCACCGCCATGAACAGAAACTGACTTCGTTCAAAAAAAAAAAAAAAAAAAAAAAAAAAAAAAAAAAAAAAAAAACGAACAAAAGTGCAGGCCACTAAGCAGGGCTCAAGGTCCCATTTCTACAAACACCTGCTTGTTCTCAGATGACACCTGCTAAGAGGCTTCAGCACCACAGGGCAGGGCCAGCACCATAGGGTGCAACTGCACTGACAGACTGCGAAGAGAGGTGCAGCCCTCCTGGTATGGAAAAGGCAAGATAATAGGTGGACAAACTCCCAGGGCTCCCCAAAGGATCAACTTGCTCTCTGCATTTGTGACATGAGTGACTTTTGAGGCCCCACTGCCTATGATTAGATTCTTATAAGTGTGTCTGCTCCTATTGAGAGACAAAAATCTAATTTCCCACCTGGTAGATCAGTCTGTATCTTATGGGACCCAGTAGATTGTAGCAGAAGTGATATTGAGTCAAGTTTCTAGTCCTAGGTGTTAAGAAATTGAAAGCTTCCATCTCATCTCTCATAAAATCACTTGGTTCTTCAGATCTGAGTCAAGTTTTGACTAAGCGCCTCGACTGCTGGTCTTCATATGATCAACTGAATTGTGGACTTCTCAAAGCAAAGACCCTTAAAAACACAACTAAAATAAAAGAGGTCTCTGGTAGAAGTCTCCTTGATGCTTTCCAGACAGAAATGTGTTGGGATTTAAAGATAGGACAGAAACATCAGCTTGTCCAGTTGACAGGAATGACCTCCAAATGACTATTCTAGGTATTCTAGAAACGTGCATTTGCCCATATTTTCTGACTGGCATCAACTATAGTCCATGTTTGGAAGTTCATGCCTCCCACAGTCATCAGCCAATGGTAAACAAAGATTCCGGGCCAAGCTTGGCCACTCTAATACACCTCTCAGAGAAGAAAGGTAGACTTCCTCACGTACCCTTCTCCAGAAGGCATCTCTGCTTCTCTGCTCTCCGAGTACTTTTCTCAGGTACTAGTTCTCCACAACGAATCTAGCCATGAAGCTGGTGGGGAGGTACCTGGCCATGACCACACGTGGTCTTTGACCTTTTCCACAACCACAGTGCCAGAGGAAGAAAGCACAGCAGGCACCCTTTAACATTTGTCTCCGGAGGTTCTGAAGCCTATATGAAGAACTCCTTAGCTTAAAAATGTCTAAACCCCTTCTCTAAACCACAAAGCCCTTGTGTTGCTAATAGCTGAAGTTTTGTGTGTCATACTTCCTCATACCCTAAGAAAGTATTTTCCCTACCCCAGACCCTGCCCCCCACATAGTCTAATGGACTCTGGTGCTCAGGTTTGAATCCATGGGTGGGCCTTCTGTTCACCACCCAGGTTCTCCGCTGACTTCTTGCTTTATGAATCTCAGCAGGGTCTTGCTAACAGCATATTGGAAATGCAGCTTTCCTGGCCCACATGGACAGGTTTTTGGTCTATTTTCGTCTTTTCCCTGTTCTGTTTAAATATGGTGTCTGTGACTGAGTTGCGTGTTCCGGAGAACGTGGTCCAGAGAGAAGGAGCCAGAGTTGCTTCTCTGCCTTGGCGCTTAGGAAAGAGCAAATGGGGCTGCCACCTGCCCGGTCTGGGGATGATTCCAGAATGGCTCAGGTTATTCACAGAACAGATCCACCCGGGGGTAAAAATACCATCCCAGAAGGACTCTACTCCTAGCCGTAAAAATACCTATGTGGTATAGAGATACATTCAAAAATGACACCAGGTTTGGGAGCAAATGCCTTAGGAAACAACTGAAGCTATTAGTCCTAACCTTAGGAAAGGGAAGAGAGGGAGAACCAAGAGAAAAGAGTGAGGGTAAGTCATGATGCTTAGAAATGTCAGTTACAGTGAGAGAACTGTAGTCCTGACCAGGGAACATCAGGAGATTTTTGCAAGGTGTCCTCCTGAGAACGGCAAGGTTCAACAAGCCCTTCTTTGTAAAGAATCAAAAATAAGACTGTTCCAAAGTTACCATCAGCCTGTGGCATCCACAGAAAGGTTTCTCATTTCCAAGATGTTTTGTGCAGTTTCTCCTCTTGAGCTTTCTAACTCCACTGCAAAGTCATCTACACAATCAGTGTATCCCACACTCAACTCAGAGATAAGTGGGGAGGAAAAGCAGACTCACCCTCCTCCTCTCTTAGTCCACTTTGGAAGGTCCAGTCTTCTATTTCTAGGATTCTTTTCCTAAACCAGGTTCTCGCAAATATTCTGCCGTTGTTGTTGTTGTTGTTGAGGATGATGATGATGTGATGGTGGTAGCGGCCATGCTGTGGTTGTTTTGTTTGGTTGCTTTTTGCTTCTCAAATCTCTCCTTTAGCTTAGTCTACCTAATCTGGAGTTCCCACTCCTTACTGGTTTCATTCTATCCTTTTCCTGCTGAGAGTGGTACTTCCACTACAGTTCACATACCAGTTTTATGCATGACATTCCAAGGTATTTCTTAAAATCACTTGAACTCACCTGCATGATAGACATGTCCAGAGAATCTGCCTTTAGGAGTCAAGAGAAAGCCATCATCAATGTGGCTCTATCACTAAATTGCTAACTTACTCTTACAGGTGCTGTTTCTTTCATGTATAATGAATACCAGATCTGTTATCAGCAAGATATATTTCTCTTCCTTTCAAAACATTTTTCAATCTCCATAAATTCAGAGGAAGGGGAGATATCCAAATCCTCAAAAGGGCGATGGGAAACAAGCAATGTACTAAATACCTAGAAGCAAATTATTGCACCATTAGGTGGTTAAGTGAGCTCCAGCAATTCCTTCACATGCCAGGCTGGGTGTCAGAGTTCTGGCTCCCTCACTCTGAACTGAATGCCTCACAGACCTCAGACATGACCAAGAAGCCATATTTAAGCAGTGTCATAGACAAACCCTGCCCGTGAAGGAAAGAAGTGTGGCACAGTAGAGTGTCAGTCAGCAATTGCTCAACTGTACTGTCTGTCTTGGGTTGAAGTTTTCTGACATTTCCATTTCTTTAGAATATAAAGTTGTTTTTCATTATTACTGCAGAATTTTCAAAAGCTGAGGACAAAGAAAGTGAAAAGGAGAAAGAAAGAGAACTGTAAGACACCTAAACTCTGTATGTGTGTGGTGTGTGTATGTGTATGTATGGTGATGTATGTGTGTATGTGTGTGCAGTATACATTCCTATGCATGTGTGTGTGTGTGTGTGTGTGTTAGAGAGAGAAAGAGAGAGAGAGAGTCAACAATCCTCTTGTACTGAAAGCTCAAAAACACACTCATGCAACAGGTGACTTGAAGCTGCCACTTGAGATGACACAACGTCAAAACACAGGGTGTAAAGCAGAGTCCCTCATGACCAGTCCACGAAAGCAAGGCACATGGAGAATGAACTGGCTTCCAGTACTGCAGAGAGTGCTGGCCTTTTTCTTTTTTTGCTTCCTTCTGAGGAATTCATTTGAGGATAAAGTATTGCAAATCTCAAACTACATAGAAACAGCGACTGCTGCTTCCTCAGCTCTGGTAGCCTCCATCAAAGCCCTGTCCCAAATCAACACAAAGTAACTCTGTGGCCACATGGCAGGGTGGTGACCAAGTCAATGGAAACAGCAATGACAATAAAGACAGTGAGTATAAGCACTGTGGGGCTTTCATGTGCCTGGGACCATTCTGGCCCCAGGTCTATCGTCCTGCTTAGTGATGGAGGCAGTGTGGTCACTCTCCTCACTCAGATATGAGGATGGACTGAAGGAAACTGTGAGTTCCCAGAAAAAGTACCCATCTCTTCCACCTTCTGTGATAGAAATAAAAGCAGCAACAATAACCATATCAAATGTCAAATGTGCCAGATACCATGTAAACTACTGTATCTCAACCAATCTTTGCACTAAACACATTACCCAGGAGTTAGCTCACCCTTCATTTTATCGTATTAGACAACTGGACAACAGAGATTAGAAACTAGCTCCAAGTAGGACACCTTGAATGTGGCAGAGTTTGGATATAATTCCAACCAGCCCTATTCTAAAACTTTGGCTTCAGAGGTCTGTGATATTGTCTCCCTGGAATATTTCCCTTCTCTGAAGCTCATGCAATTGCAACCGAAACCTGGGCACTTGGGTTATTTTCATCAAGTTGAAAAGCTCTTCCTGAGATTAGAGACAGCCACGTGAACGGCTCCCAGAGAGCCTTCTGGCACTGTTGCCCATCCGTTGGCCTCAGCCACAGCTGTGGTCTCCAAAGGAAATAACTCATGCGGCCGTTGGCTGCACCTGTCACTCACTGGAACTAGCACTTACTTCAGAACCCCAGGGCCCCACAGGGATGAGAACAGCAGCTACATCAAACTGATGGGCATCCAAACAGGTCCCTATGGTTCTGGGAGCCTGCTCCTCTTGATCAAAGCTGAGCCCCTCCCGATCCACCCTCCTGTTTTAGAAGGTCAGAGAGACTGGCCCTCGGCCATTTGCATTACACTTCTATAGAAAGAGCCCATCCTAGTGCCCTAGGCAGGTGGTGGCATTGGCAAACTAACAGTGTGATCTAAATCAAGTAAAACACCTCCGACCTCCTCCTGATTAAAAAGAAAAGGAATCTGGAAGTGATTCTAGGTGACATCATCCAAACAAGAAAGGCCAGTGAGAGCTGAGGTCCCTGTGTCAGACCTGGGGAGAGGGAAGGACATGTGGGACTTCTAGGAAGCAGTCAGAGCTGGACTAAGATACACAAAAAGGGAACATTTCTTGGTGGTTTGGGTGTGTCAACACAGTAAACTAGGATGAACAGTAACCATCAGGTTCAATCCAATGTAACTCTACCAACATTAACAGAGCATCTACACCAAAATAAAGGGTTGCTAAACCTGAATTTTTTTATGTGCCTGTATCTTCATGTGCCCTTAATGAAGAACCAAGCCATATGTGCTTGTCAGCCTCAAATATCAGGGCAGTCTGGCATGTGAGTAAGTGCTGGGATGAGTGGTAAGTTGCAAGAAAAGTGGTCTAGAGGGATAAGTGTGTGGAAAGAGGAGAAAATCTCTTCCTGAGGAATGTAGAATGTGGTTTGGGGCCTATAAATGATTCTGTAGGATTCTAGCCATCCAACCTTTCCTTAATCACGCTCTTCAAAGTTACCTACATATTCTTTTGAGAAAGCCAACAGTCATATTCAAATCCAGGATGATTTCTGCTCTGTAACATGCATTACACAGCACCACCTTGTGAATCCCTCTCCTGGAGCTAAGTGTTCCCCTATGGATGGTGGTGAAGATCTTCAGTCCTGCACCCTGAATGCTGCATCGGCTGCTTTGTCACGTGATGGTTTTCAAGACGTCAGGACTCAGAAGGAGAGAAACATCCTGTGTAGGTCAGTTACTAATATGTTTATTCTTTGCAGTTGTGAAATTTTCCAAAAGTAAGACTAAATAGATGATAGATAGATAGATAGATAGATAGATAGATAGATAGATAGATGAAATATATAGATAGATGATCGATAAATGACAGAGAGAAGATAGATAGATATAGATAGATAGATAGATAGATAGATAGATAGATAGATAGATAGATAGATAGATAGATGGATAGATGGATAGATGGATAGATGGATGGATGGATGGATGGATGGATGGATGGATGGATGGATGGATAGATACATACATGCATGCATTATACACACACACACACACACACACACATTGACATAAACACTCAGCACTTTAGTTTCAACTTTAAAAACATAACCATAGAAATGGATTTGGCCAGTGTGGCATGCACAAACATCTTCTTCACCTTTAGGTTAATCAAACTATTCTAGTAAATTTTAAATTCTTCATAGGAAAAAGTAACACTGGAGTATCAGCCATCCACTATGTCTCCGTCATTGTGTCAAAGACCTCTTTCCATTACCCTTGAAGGGTATGGAGCACATGCTGCTTGCAGATGAGATTGTTTACTTCCCTTAGAAATGCTAGGTTAGCACACCTTCACCAACCATTTGCTCTTTGTTTTTTATATGTAAAAGTGGTAATACAATGTCATTCTACTAGGTGGCCTATGTGAATTCCAAACTGAAAAACAGTTTGATGTATCCTATAATAAATTAATGACCAAAAACAATTTGGGGAGGAAGAGGTTTATTTTAGGAGCTCAAGACCCAAACTTGGAGGCAGAAACTGAACAGAAACCATGGAAGAAAACTGCTTACTGACTTGCTATACATGGCTTGCTCAGTTTGCTTTCTTATATAGCCCACAACCACCTGCCAAGGGGTTGTACTACCCACAGTGGACCAGACACTTTCACATTAATCATTGATCAAGAGAATATCCCCACAGACATGGCCACAGGCCAACTCCATGAACATAATTCCTCAATTTTGCTCCATCTTCCCAGATGATTCAATTTTGTCTGAAGTTGATAAAAAGTAATCAGCACAAGTGATCCCTTGTCAGCTTCACACAGTGACTGTGAATCCATTACCTTTCTTTTCTTGTTTATCCCAAGATCTCATGTTACTAGCAGACTATAAAACACAGCATACCTATCAAAAATCCCATAGTCTTCAAAAAAATCGAACACTGTGTAAGTTCAACATACCTCTAAAATATCCAATCTCTTAACTTTCGGTTTCTAAAAAAGAAAAACATAATCCAAGGGCTGAAAATATGTCTCAGCAGTTAAGAACAGTGACTGCTCTTCCAGCAGTCCTGAGTTCAATTCCCAGCAACCACATGATGACTTACAACCATCTGTAATAGTATCTGGTACCCTTTTCTGGTGTGTCTGAAGACCTCTACAGTATACTCACATTAATAAAATAAATAAATCTTACATAAATCAAAACAACTTAAATACTTCTTATGCTAATGGGAAAGAACTAGAGCATAAATACAATTGCACTTAAGCACAATGGCCAGAGTCCTGTATTATAGCTCCAAATCTTATAGCCCAGTGTCTGACAACTGGGACTCACTCCTGATCTTCTGGGCTGCAAAGGGCTTGATAAACTCTACTTTTCTGAATCTGCCATCTGTAACACACACAACTTGTCTCATTAGCTCTACCTTGATCTTCTGTTGTCCTCGGTGGTCATTCTTCTGATCTGGCATCTCTGATATGCCTGGCTTTCCACTGCAGCTGAGGATATACCTTCACACACAACTTCTTTAAGGACTCTGCCTTTGCCATCTGGTGGCAAACCTGAGCTTTTCTCCATAAACCCTTCTTCAGTCCTGGAGTTTCCATTCCAACTGAGGCTACACCTACACCAATGGTTTCTCCTGTCCTGAAGCTTTTCTAAACATGTTCTGAAACTACTTAAAGACAGTAATATACTCCTGACTGGAAGATCCAATGAGTTGTCTTTTTGCCTGTAATAAGATGGCCTATTTGGGCATCTGATCACATATTCAATGGAACAGTATAGTAGTCTTCTTGCCAGGAAGAATGTCAGTTCCTCCTAGGACATCCTCAGGGACCCCTGTGTCTATTATAGCATATACAGTCTCTGGCACATTTCCAATGCATGAAAAACATATAAGGACTCAAGTCTGACATTGGTGTCAGACACAAAGCTATCACAGTAGACCTGTTATGAGGTGAGATTCAGGTTCTGAGGGTGGTCTTGGATCAGGAACTAGATATCGGGCTGGAGATGTTACTGATTTTTAATTCTGTTCCATAGAAAGCCTTTCGTCATTGATAATGCAATCTTGGAACTCCACAAGATAACTAAAATGTGCTTAAAATGTAGCAAACTCACAGTAGATTGTGACATTTGTTTGTCCAGAGCAAAGAGCTATGCTGGGTACAACTAGGAGCTCAGCAGTACTCATTGAGCAAGAACAAAATAAATTTCTCTTCAGTTTTTTTTTTCAGCGATAAAAGGTGCCAAAGAAAGAACTTTGAGTTGAGTACAGGCAGTCTTCAACTAGATGGCCTTTTCCTCAACAGTACAGAGTCACAGTCAATGTCTTATCCATATGGGCCTTTCACCAGCCATTGTGAGACACAACCACAAACTCTTTAGGCAAAAGACTACAAAATGGAGAGCCAACTGCAATTCGCCTTCTCATCTATTTCATTTCCTTATTCTAAAATTGGGCAGTCTTTACAATAGGTCTGATTACAGAGAGCAAATAACAATGAATCCTCAGGGTCTCTTTTGTGTACTTAACCCAGAGAACCTTCACTTGAAGAACCTCAATGTACTTTAACAAGGCATATGCACTTTTACAGAATTTTATGCACATCTGTTTTTCTAGTAGAAAGGCGACACCTTGTTTGGACTTCTCAATGGAATTTAGAATCTATATACAAGATGAAAATTAATGAGCAAATAGGTTAAGTGTTTAATGTTTGGTCAAAAATCATTCACTGGACAATAGACTTGAAAATGTGGCACATTAGAAAGTAGTCTGGGTGTTAGGAAGGGCATAGGCCTTAGAGTCAGATTCATTTGCAGTTAACTTTTACCACAGAGCATTGTCCTTGGCAAAGTCTTTAAATTATCTATGTTCCTGAGTAACATAGACAACACGAGCTACCTTCTCAAGATGTTGGAAAAATTAAATTAGATAAGATATACCTATCACAGAAAAAGCAATACATAAATGCTAATTTCTTACTGTATTCAACAGCTTTCTCGATAGATGATAGATAGATAGATAGATGACAGATACAGATAAATAGATGAGAGATACATGATAGATAGATAAATAGATAAACAATAGGTAGATGATAGATGATAGATACATAGATTCATAGTTACATAGATAGAAAGATAATAGAAAAATATGAAGCTCATTCTCTTTTCCCTTCTTTCTTGCAACAGTAGACACAAACATTCTCAACAAATGTCCCTTTCATGGAATATAAACCTGTCATCTAATATGCATAACAAGTTAACATACTGTTGTATAGACTAACCATGTTTTACTAAATCATAGGGAGAACAACAACAAACTTTTGTTCCAAAAGCAATACTGAGAAGTATTTTTATTTGTTATTTATTAATATTTTATATGAGACAACTCCACCCACCTACATGATATATGGAGATTTATATTGCCAATGGCCAACAGTAGTATGTACCCCAAGGTACCACGGGTGAGAGGATCTTGTCATAATGTATGGAAATGTGAACGCCTTGTTTCTATGAAGAAAGACACTGGTTGGTCAGTTCTAGTAACAGGTACAGCACTTCTCAGGCCTGTGACGCATGCTGGCCTTCATAACACACTTATTTGCATAACAGAACTATGTCTCATAGTTTGTTTGGTGTTTTGGTTTTGGCAGTTGTTTGGATTTTTTGGTTGGTTGGTTGGTGGTTGCTTACCTGCTTGCTTGCTTGGTTTGGGAGTGTTTTGTTGTTTTGAGAGTAGTGGATCCAAAACCATGGCAGCTTCAAAGGTACACTACATGAATCATTAAAACTCTCCTCTGTCCCCTCCAACTGCAGAAAAGGAGGAAAGAACAGAAGAGAGTTAGCAAGAAGGGGCAACGGTGAGATTTCATTACCTGGCAGCAAGGACACCAGAGTCCTGAGCTTGATGGTTTCATTTTCAGTCTTATCCCACTTTTCCCTCCTTAGTCCTCCCTCTCAGAGGAAATGAAGTTTTCTTGGAATCCAACAAATGTGTCTCCCTTCCCTAATTTCCATGTGCTGGATTTAATGCTAATTTACATCCACATTTGTGCCGGAGATCTTAAAAATCTGCTGTTGTTTCCTTCCTAAGCTGTAAGGTGGGGGTTGGGAGTGGGGGCGGAGAAGTGGAGTTGAGGACAACCAAGAGGGAAAGAAAGAGAGAGAGGGTGAGAAAGTGAGGAGGAAGAAGAAAGAAAAACTTCAGCCAGTAAGCATTTTCCGTACTTAATAATTTGATTTTGTAGGCTAGCCATATCAAAGAGCAAAATATTCAATATTGTTAATTCAGTTTTGCAAAATATATTCTTAATTTAAAAATGATTTTGCTCCGGGTGGTAGTGCAGTAATAAAGCAGTTATTGACCAGATCTTATTGATTGTAGAGTCTGCGGGCAAAGAGCGCCGACCTCGCTCACCCTCTTATTGCTTCCTCCCTCCCCGGCCTTCTTCATCTATGCTCGCTCAATAATATATTATTAATATATATTTTTAGCAAAAACTGTATGTTACAAGGTTAAGGGCTTCTTAGTGATTTTTTTCAAGCTCCTCTTTCCCTTTGGGGTGTTAGGGAAGAATCAAGTTAGAAACCAAGTGTCTGGGTATAAATGGCTTTCTGTAGAAATACTTCCACCACCAGCAAAGGTTCCCAGTCCCCATCCACACTTTGCTATATTATATAGGACAGAAGGGAAGATTCTCTAAGCCAAAGGCTGTAACGGGGTAGGAAATGGCAGCTGTGGAGAGGGGACTTCACCCAAACTGTAAAGATCAAATTCAATCGCTATGCCCTTTCTCAAAAAGTAGCTGTGGGCTTCAAAGGAAATGGTGGTCATGTCAAATTCAGCCACCAGTATTCTTGCTTCCAGAAGCCTTTCATGAGGCTGTCCCTGCACCGCCATGAAGACTGTTCTCATGCCACAGCTGTTTGTGATAGTCAGCAATGTGTCATTTTGACATTTGCACAGAAAATATCTTTCTATCTTTACAGTTCCCCTAATAAGTGTGGAAGTTTTCTAAAGACAAACACTATGCTTATATTCCTTCAATAGTCCTGATATAACCTACCATGTCTTGGGTTCACAATAAACATGCAGTAATTATTACCAATTACATAATGTGCATAACTCTTTTAGAAGAGAGAAAGACAGAAAGCTGAGTTTCACCCTGGCGACACCTTGAAGCCAGGGTGTGATATGCTTGCCTCCACCCATGCACCAGGTGAGAGACAGGCAATCCAGGGTCTATGGAGTAAACGAATGTTGCTAAGATTGACCTCCAGATGTTGTATTGTTAGTAGACAGTTTCCGTGGTTTGCTTTTATGAGAAAAGAGGAAAAACTGCTGCTTCCACTTCCAAAACACTGACTTCAAGCAGGGCAAATAAATCCTAGTTAAAGGAGAGACTTGGATTGAAAGTGAGTTAGTAGAATATTGTCTGCAACCTCTCATAGTAGCTTCACCACATCTCCAATATTATGTTCAGGAAGGAAACAAACACTGTGTCTTTCACATAGTTTGTGCACATTCTTGAGGTCTTGCTTCCACAAAGAAAATTCAGTCCATTAACTCGAATCATAAGAATTGGGGCATGTGGAAAGGATCTAGATCTCCTATTGGCTGGTGATTTCATAGCTTGCTGGAAAGGGATTTAAAAGGATCACACCATCACCCAATAGGAGTAACCCAAGTGAGTGTGGAAGAATGCTGGGCTCTTCCTTCTAGCTGTGTAATCACTGACAAGTTATTCATAGCGACTGAGGTCTCAATAGGCAACAGTTGGTCTCTTTAAGAACTTAGTAGAAAAAGGATAAACACAGAAAGGACGTTTCACAGAGACAGAGGTGGCTCTATTAGCACTTCTGGGTCTGAATATGGTGGTAGTGTCTTAGTTCAGGTTTCATTGCTGTGAAGAGATACCATGGCCACAACAACTCTTATAAAAGACAACATTTAACTGGTGCTGGCTTACAGTTTTAGAGGTTCAGTTCATTATCTGGGAGGCATGGCAGTGTCTAGGTAGAATGTGCTGGAGAAGGAGCTGAGAGTTCAACATTTTGATCCAAAGGCAGCTAGGAGGAGACTCTTGTCCACTGGGCAGAGCCTGAGCACTGGGAGACCTACACAGTGACATACTTTCTCCAACAAGACCACACCCATTCCAACAAGACCATACCTGTAATAGTGGCAGGTTCCATGGGCCAAGCATATTCAAACCACCACATGTAGAAAATCAGCCTCCAACAACAATATGGCCACAGAAAGACAAAGAATTACTAACACCTCAGAGATAGTCAGCAAATCCTAATCTTTTCTCAGCTCCCAGCAAAGTACCATTGGCTTCTAGGTACAAGACAGCAAGGAATACCAGGGAAGGGCCCTCTGAAGTCCACCTATTAGGGCAAAGGATCAGACCAATCACCTCAGGGAGTGAGCCTGGAAGAGCAAAACAATCAACTGTCCAACCCTTTTGCTTCATTTTCTCCTTTGTCACACAGGAACAAATATGTAACCCTACCTACTCCTCACAGTCCTCTCAAGATCATGTAATCAGAACTGTGAATGTAGTTTGTTGAAATTTCCAGCTGGTCACAGATGCTGCCTTGCTGAGGAGCCCCTCCTGCTCTCCATGGAGGCCCCCACTGGTGCCCACGCCCAGTCAGGGGAGGCTCCCCCACCCTCAGCCAGAGCCAGAATGAAGTAAACCAGTAGCACGGGGCTCTGCAGGTGGCAGGGAGAGGGGGGAGCTGCACAGGCAAGGAAATAATAGAGACTGGATTGTTTATGCTTGTGGGAAAGGGCGCATGAATATGGATAAAACCCTGTGCTCATTTTGCTAATTACCCAGCGTCAGAGTTAAAGGAGAAGAGAGCCCATTGCAGATCTCCAAGCCAGTTTCATCCCTTCAAACCCACCCCCCACCCCCACCTACACACACACAAATCATCACTGCAGCCACCACCGCCACCACCACCGCCGCCATTTTCTCTCCTCCCATAAAAATAGCTGACAGTGACCTTCTGAATATAAACCAGGTGGACCCATTTGAGTTAATACAAATTGACAGAGGAATCCTGTCTTGTATCATGCCAGAGAACTCAAGGAAGGAAGTCTCGCTCTATGGCTACAGTTGTCAGGTCTTCTTTCCCATAAATTCCTCACAGTCAAAGCAACCTCATGACCTAACAGGCAAAAGGTGGTGAACAAGGCAGGGACTGCCAGAGAGACAAAGAATGGCACATTAAGAGGAGGCCATCTCTACTGGGACTCAAATTAATAAAACAAAAGACAAAAATTATTCCTAGTCTTTGGTTTCCAATCCTAATTAAAGCATCTTTCCTGTCCTTGCCCACCAGAAAGTGGTGAAACGAACAGTGGCCACATATTTGGAGTCAGACAGAACCAGCTCAAGGAAAATAAAAGATGAATTAAAATAAAAGATGAATTATAGCCTTTGTTTCCTGGAAACTTCGGGCTGGGTCCCAGCCAACCCCAGGTAAATGTGTAGGGCAGCCCTGGATCACCAGGGATTTGGGCAGCGGGGCTTGTGCTAGGGAGATTTAGAGGGAAGAGCTCGAATCTGCTACCTGTAGTCCTGAAGTTCATCACCACAGGCTGCAAGGGCACATGCGCCTTTGTCTTAAGAGCTGCTAAGCTGAGGAGCAATCAGAGAGTATATACAAGCCTTAGGGCCACAGCAAAGGCAGAGTCTTGTTCACAGTCCTCTGCAGAGAGGCCAGCAGCTGACCTGGGAAGCTGGAGACCATGAATCACCGAGCTCTGTCCCCCGTGCAGCTGAGTGATTATGAGCAGGACATTTGGCCTTTCTGGACCTCAGCCCAACAGTCTCTTCATTCGTAAAATTTGAACAATTAGCAGTGTGAATCTTCACAGTCCTTGACTGAATAGTCCAGAGAAAGGCAAATGCCAAGAGGTGGCACAGAGTCAGCTCTTCCGAGCTGCCATTCCCAGCCAGTTTTGCCTCTATCCCACTGAGCACTGCTCAGCAACCTCTTGAGTTAGATCACAACTTCCTATAAAAGACAAGAGAACCAAGGCCTGGAATAGTGATTTCCTGAGTTGCTACTGATAATGGTAGAGTGGAGATTTGAACCCAAGCTAGCAAGCATATTAATTGTACTTTGTAGCATTTCCATTAAAAACATGGGCTTTTTCTCCCCTGATATTTTTACTATAATAGAATTCATATAAGATAAAAATTTCCTATCATACCCACTTGTAAGCCTCTCCGTGGCACTAATTACAATTGTATTTTTGGTAAAAACATCACCACCATTCATTTCTAGAACTCCTTCCAAGGAGTCTAAATCTAAATCTAAATCTAAATCTAAATCTAAATCTAAAATTCTCTACGTATCAAACAATAATCTTTTCTTTCTTTTCCCCAACCCCCAGCAAACAACCTACTGCTTTCTCTGTCTTCATTTTGATCATTCCTGGAATCTCATGTAAGTAACATCATACAGTATTTTTTCATTTTATGGCTGGTTCATTTTACTTAGCACAATGTCCTTATGTTCAATCATACTGTAGCACATACCAGAACTTTCTTCTTTACATTTCCGTTATAAAAAAGGCTGAAGACATGGCTTGGCTGAGAGCACTGGCTGCTCTTCCAGAGGTCCTAAGGAATCTGAATCCCTTTTCAAGTTTTCATGGACACCAGGCACCTATATGATACATAGACACACAGGTACACAAAACATCTAAACACATAAAATTAAGAATAAAGTATAAATTGATAGGCATTAAGAATTCTTTATTCTATGCATGCATGTACCACATTTTTCTTACCCATTCACTATTCAATGGACACTGGAGTTGCTTTCATGTTGTACTTTTATGATTAATGTTGCTATGGATATGGGTGCAAAAATATCTCAAGATTCTGTTTTAGTTCTTTTGGATATTTACACAGAAGTGGAATTGCTGCATACTGTATTATAAAGCAAATATGTTTTTAATTTGGAGAGAAACTACCATGCCATTCTCCATAACAGCTATATCATTTGTGCACACACACACACACACACACACACACACACACACATGAGCACTTGCTTGCTTATAGGAGCCATGATAATGGGTATAAGTACCTCATTATAATTTTGGCACACATTTTACCAATATTGATCATCATTCCATGTTCTATTGAGCGTTCAGATACCATTTTTGAAGAAATGTGTATTCAAATTCTTACACCATTCTTTAATTTTATTGTTATATTTTAGGACTTCTCTGTGTGTTATGGATTATATAGACAATTCTATGGATATCAACTGCTAATCAGATATATATTTTTCTCCAATTTTATGGGCTGCCTTATTACTCCATTGACAGCATCTTTTCATTTACATTTTCTAATTTTATAAAGTATAATTTGTTCGTTTTTGTCTATGTGTCTATATCATATTCAAGATCTCATTGCCAAATCTAGTATAATTAACTTTTTACTCTATATTTTCTTCTAAATGTTTTATATTTTAGGATATGAATACAGTTTCATTCAGTTTTGTATACAGTATTAGGTATGGAACACACTTTATTTCTTCTGTATCCATCTTTCCCAGAAGCACTTATTAAAAAGCATATGTTCTTTCTGGTTGACTGTATTTAATGTCCTTACCAACCCTGTTCTGTACCACTGATCTGTGTCTTGATGAATTTTGTACCCTAGTTATGGTATGTCTGTTATTTACTTAGGTTTTCTCTGATTTTAAGGTTATGGGCTTCCATTCATATGCCATTGAATCTCAACTCAAGACTGCAATTTAGTGCTTTCCCTACTGCACCAAACATCATCTTTTCAGGTTTTTGGAGGAACTATGTATACCTTGTTCAGTTTCAGGATAACAGAAAAGCACTTTCTATGAAGCTCAGAATTTCCCCAACAAGGCCCAGTATGCACTCACTCCATTGACAGCATCTTTTCATTTTCATTTTTTAATTTTATAGAGTATAATTGAATGTGTAAAACCTGGATTCAAGTTCTGGAATATAAAATCATACACAGTGAATTTTAAGTATGTATAGCGTATATCTATATGCAATGCTCAGAAAAAGCTCACCATAGCATCCAGCAGACCAATCAGTACATATTAAACCCTGGCTCTGAGATTAGGAACTTCATTAGAAATTACCACCTAAAGCCAAGAAAGCAAAGTTAAATAACAGAAGCAAAGGTACAAAGGCAGTATGTCATCTACATTGGTGACTTCAGCCCTGGAGACTTCTGCCCCTGCCTCTCTCCTACATCCCTACTCAGAGCTGCCCATCAAGCCCACACTGCCTCCGTGTGCCAGTGAGGAAAATTACCTTCAAAGAGCATGTCTTCCGTGGGCCCCGCCTCACTGCCATATGTCTCACATAGACCTTACATCTAACTTTTCAGCGATGGAGGCTGGAGCTGATTGGATTATAGGAATACAAATGGATTAATTTGGGATGGATTAGATACATTGCAAAACATAAGTTTGACTTGCATTAACATAAAAATGTCATAAAAATGTAGATGCTGAGGCAGGGCTTATTTGTGATGCTGCTAATGCATTGTTACTCCAGCGAAAGATGCACACAATATTTACGCTGTGTCTGACCACATAAAACACGTTGTGCACACATGCAATGCTTTTATGGAGAGGGAAAAGAGCCAGAGGGGCCCTTCAGAATTCCAATTCTTCAGCCTCTGATTTTCTCTTTTTACAATTTTTTTCTTTATTTTCAAGAAACAAATACAGTTTTAAACCATCATTACTGTATTCTGAACAGTTAATATTTCATATCGTGACATCGCTACTCAGAGGTAACAGGTTTAGTTGATTACTATTTGTTTATAGAGCCAGAGAAACCTGCAATCACAGGGAACATAGAAGGATTGCAATTAGATCTATTGGCTGAGAGCTGCACCTTGCTGACCCACGGTTAAGTGGTTAGCGCTATCAGAGAGAAAATGCCTACTCGCAGCTGGCACATGTGCACATAATAATACAGGCACAACTGACACGGCCACTGAAGGCTGCTGCTCTCCTCTCTACCCAGAAGCTGAAAACAGATCATGCTTTTTAATAGTGCATCAGCACGTTTCTTCTGAATTAGCATAATCATGTGAGTTTGGGAGGAAATGGGTATCTTGGCTAAGCTGCTGTGAATTCTTCAAAGTATTCAAATAAAAACAGGTTCTCCTCTCCCATGTGAACCTGATTCTATACCAAGCTAATAGTTTATTCTAAAAAGAAAAGAATCAGTGGTGGTTGTGGTGGGGGGGTAGGGGGGAACCACAGTTAACCAAAGTGTTTTAATACAACTAGGAATATCCTGCACAGGATGAGAATGAACATTTGCTTGAGCTGGGGGAGAGGTAGTTAGCACAACGCATCATAAAATTCCATCGATAAGCTGAGGGTGAGGGGAGGGTGCCTGGGATTAAGGAAGAGCTCATGTACTTGGTACTACATAGACACTTAACAAACTCAGTCTACTATCTCACAGGCCAACATGTCCTTAGCTGGGTATCCTCAACCCTCTCTCTCTCTAGCAGATTCCCAAATAAACACTGCTGGGCCATGCATGACAATGCATCTCTCCGTACTCACTCCCACTTTCTCTCCTTCTCTCTTCCCCTCCTCTCCCATCACTCCCTCCTATGAGAGGATGATCTACAGATAGTAGAGCAAACACATTTCAATGCTAATCTGAGACAAGGAAATACCCTGGGTCCTAGTAGCCTCTTACTCCCTGACAGAGGCACGGGACACCTCAGATGTTTAACCAGCTGCCTTATGACCCTGGCTCCCCTCAGACCCAAGAATATCACAATCCTAAGGTTAAGCCTCAACCCTTTGGAGTGGCAACTATAGTCCTTATAGAGTTGTGACTAGAACCACCTGGTCATTCTCTCACAGAAACTAAGTTACTCATTGTCTGCATAAAATTATACAGTAGATTATTGAACTGAGAAGGCAGGCATTGAAAATCCCTTTTAATTATTCTGCTGAACATTCTGGCCTATGGGTAAAAGATAACAGTAGAAGAAATAAATACCTAGCACCCAGTAAAATTAGTACCAACCTTTTGATACCTCTTAAAATTGAATCAATTAAATTACCGATATAATAGAAATCCCAGCTTACTTGTAAGCAAATATATGCTATATAAGTAGTGTAGGTTTGAGGGAAAGTTCACAGCTTGCTCAAGTTGCATTCTATGTTGGATCAAGAACACACACACACTTCCGAGGACAGCTTAAGACCCTCAAGCATATGTGTATAGGTGGCTATGCTGGGAGTGGAGAACCATGGTAGCAGACATTGAGGTCAATGTAGAAGACAATAAAAATGGTGTCACTATTGCTTGCAATGTTCACAAATCACAATTCTGGAAGACAAACCTAAGTCAGTAAATGAAATGAGTTGAAACAAACCTCGCTTCAGACATTTTTTCAAACCCAAAAGGTCTTAAATCAAGCCTTAACAAAGTTTAAAGAATTTCAAAGGCCCTAGCCTCATCACAGTGAGATCAAATTGTCCTTTAGTCACACACACACACACACACACACACACACACACAGAGAGAGAGAGAGAGAGAGAGAGAGAGAGAGAGAGAGAGAGAGAGAGAGACCTGGGAGGGATGAAAAGGTGATAGAGTTGAGGCCATGTGTGACAATAATGACTGAGAGTCCACTCTTAAGGCTAAACCAGACACGGAGCAGAAACAGAAGCCATAGCCCAGGCTCAAAAATCAAAAGAGGTACACACTGAGACTGCTTATGAAAATATTCTACACCAAAGCCAATGAGCAGATCTTTCCAACAGACAAAGAAAAAGCCATGCTTTCAAAGAAATCCCCTTTAGGATGGCAGCTGGATGTCCAGCAGCAACAATATCTTGAACCAGTGGGAAAGTGTCTCCGTGCTCAGAGAAGAATAACCGTGCCAATCTAGATTATATGACCAAGACAGTAGCTTTCAAATGTCAGGGTATAATAAATACATGAAATAGATGCTACCAAAAACATTTATCAACAGAGGCCATACCAGACACGTTTCAAACAGAAGGTGAATAATTTTAGATTAATAGCTTATAATGCAAAACAAAATTATGATGACTTATGCCATTTGGGCTAGAACACACTTCATCTTACAAGTTCTATCAGAAACCCCTTTCCTGCATGCACCTGGTAAGATAAGTATCAAGGAATATCTTGGGAGATTAGGGACAGGTCGGTAGAGTGTGTGTGTGTGTGTGTGTGTGTGTGTGTGTGTGTGTGTATGTGTGTGTGTGTGAGTTTATCTTGGAGCCCTCACTAGCATGGAACTCACCAAGCATGTCAGCTGCCTTCAAACTTAGTCTCAAACTTCTTCCTGCCTTTGCCTCTGAATGCTGAGATTCTCAGGTGTTGGAGGGTACCACCAATAGCAACGGACGCACACAAATGATACAGTACAGAGACTTGCAACTGCTCATTCCTTAGCCAGCTTTAGCTCCTCTGAATCCTGGGTAGGGATGCATGGTTAGACTCACAAGGAACTCTCTTAGTCTCTCAAAAATAGTCACAGTGCAAAGTCAGGGCAACATAAATAACTTTGATTTCAGCCCATTTCACAAGGTTCTAACTTGCTCTTGCTTACTCTTGCCTTGAAGCCATCACACTTTTCGTACCATTCCAGCACCAAACAAGAGGACCACAGTCTTATGCAGAATGCCAAGTCAGGTTTCACAGTTGATTAAAGCCAATTCCTGTTCACAACCCCTATGCTATCTGTGTTATTGCAACACATGATTATAAATACAATATAACTATGTTAAATATACATACTTTTCTTCTTTCTGTTCTTTTTTAATTATTCTTAATTTTCATATGCTTTTAGGCTGGATGCCTAAGTTACCTTTGTATTTATTTCATTACAAACACTTGAAACTAAGTATCATTTTTGTAAATATGAGAATAAATGTGAATAAATATTGACTCAGAAAAAGCTGTAATAATAGTGTTATAAAGATTTTAAAAGCAGACAAGAGTTAGGACACAGATAAAAAATGACGTATTCGTTGAGAAAGTATTATAACTAAAGTAACCTAAGGGTAGTAAGATCCATAAAAATATAAGAATATTGTTTAACTTTGCCGGTGGTTCTCAATCTTCCTAATGTTGTAACCCTCTAAAACAGTTCCTCATTTGTGGTGACTCCCAATCATAAAATTATTTCATTGATACTTCATAACTGGAATTTTTGTTACTATTTTGAATCTTAATGTAAATATCTGATATGTAGGATATCTGATATGTGGCCCCTGTGCAGTCATCTTCCATGGACATTCACAGAGAAACTGAGAAACACAAATGAACATTCACAAAAAACTGAGAAAGACAAATGAAGGAACTATTGGAGCCGATTCTATTCCCAGAAATTATAGCTACTCTTCCTGCGGCCATTATCTGTGAGGCAGATCTATAGCCTTATATCTTTCAAGATCTATTTTAATAAGGGTTCTTAAAAGCTCCAACCACATTTATAGCCCACTGACCAAAGGTAGGGGAGGACGATGGCTAATAGAACAAGGGGATCATGGACCTGTTTAGAAGTAGTTCTTTGAGGCGATTCTAATCTTGGTTGTCTGAAGTACAGTCCACTAGCAAAACATCAAACGTGAATCAGCCGCAGATGCTTGACTCAAAAGTAACCATGAGGCTTTGCCAACCAGCAAGAGTCCACCAAAGCAACAAGAAGCAGCCGGGACATGACCAGTTCTTTGGTACAATTCTCTCTACAAAGTTATGACAAGAAAAGATTAAAGAAGAAAGCAAGGAGAACCAACGCCAGAGTATCATTAGTGAAGACCGGAGTCAACAAAGTCCAATGAAGACCAGCAAGGTGAACCAATGCCAGAGTATCGTCCACTGTCTGCTGGGTTAGACTTAGAGTCTTTCCAGCATCCTATGTCCTCTCAAGCATCTGCTCCAGCAAAACATCACATGCCCTTTCACCAGGCAGCTTTCAGAAAAACACCATGTGTCTATTCTCCGCAAAACCTCTCAGGTGTCTGCTTCAACCAAACATCCTCCTACATGTCTGCTTCAGCAAAGAATCCTCTCATGAAACCGTTTCCAGAAAAACATTTCACGACACAACAAAACCAGGACTTTCTACTTCACAGGTCCCCTCGGTATACCCAGTACCTACTGGAGAATTAAAAGAATGTCCTGTCTTACTAGTAAAACCACAATAGCCCAACTCAGACAAAGATGCCACGAATAAAGTAAAAAGTTGCTAGAGGAATTGGGAAAACATTTTTAAATTAAGTGTATTCATTTATTTATTTATTTTATGTGTATAAGTGTTTTGTCTATATGTGAGTCCATATATCACGTGAGTGTCTGGTGCTTCAGTGGCCAGAAGATAACATCAGATTCCCAGGGATTAGGTTACAGGACAGCATAGGCCTGCCATGTGAGTGCTGGAAATTAACCTAGGTGCTTCAGCACCAGCAACCAGTGTCCCTAACAAATGAACATTGCTCCAGTCTTAGGGGAAAAATCTTTTAAAAATACTGTGCCCCATGAATTTCTGTGTGTGTGTGTGTGTGTGTGTGTGTGTGTGAGAGAGAGAGAGAGAGAGAGAGAGAGAGAGAGAGAGAGAGAAAGAGAGAGAGAAGGTGTGTGAGAGAGTATGAGCGTGTGTGATAAAAAAAGAACCTATAATAAAATATACTTAAAGAATGTCCAAAATTGATTACAAAAATAAAAAAATCATTAAGAAGTGAGCAAATTTCTGAATAATTTCTCAAAATGCCCAGAACAGATTATGAGATGTTCAACTTTATCCTGTGAGAATGATAACATTCTCACAGAATGATTACATGATGAGATGACTTCAAGTTGAGAAAATATATCAAAATCATGATTTTCACTCTAAGGCAAGGCTACAAAGGAATCTCTTTCATACACTGGAAGGGATATCAAAGCTGTACAGACAGCCTGAAAGGAACTTGGTAATTTGTTTTCTTAACTGCATGCATGACACATTGCCCACACATCACATGTGGAGTTAGCAGCAATACCAAGGTGGTTTTCCTCACTCACTTTTTGAGAAAAGGCTTTTCATTGGCCTTGCAGCTTAGCACTTCAGCTAGAGTGGTTGGCCAATGAGCCTGGGAGATCTGGAGGCTCCCCAGGGCCAGAGTTACCGAGTTTTACATGGACGTGGCGAATCCACACTCAGGTCCTCATGCTTAGGCAGGAAACCCCTTTCTCATGAAGCTATCCCTCAATCTTTAGTAATTTCTGACAAAATTCTGTGTACATTATATGTTTCTATTCCATTAACCCCTCCTTTAGAAATTTACATTTACAACAATATCTTTAGAAGCTCACAAATTTTGTTAATAAGGAATTATTAGTAATTGTCAAAATAATGAAAACCACCTCTTTTGGTTTCACTTCTGTTGCTTCAGGGAGAAAGTCCTTTTTGTCTTACAGCTCCAAGCCATCATCCATTATTGCAGGAAAGGCAAGGCAAGAAAGAGCATCTCATCCAGCCAAGCACGGCGAGAGAACAAATACATGAATCTTTGTTTCATGCTCCTCAGCTAGCTTCTTCCTCTCTCGCACTGTTGAGGGCCTCCTGCCCGGGGAATGGTGCTGCCCATAATAAGCTAAATTCTTAAATTAACTAACAAAGTGATCACCCACATACTTGCCCACAAGCCAACTGAGACAGACAATTTCTCATTAAGACTTTGTCCTCAGGTGATTCTAGATTGTGTCAAGTTGACAATAAAACCCTAACTAGTACACTATCTAAATGTCCCATATAAGAAATGGGTGGACTAAACTACCATATAAAGCAAGGATGCACTGGGCAACTATTTCACAACAAGAAAACAAAGAGGAATCTTTGTATGTAGATGCAGCTACTATGAAGTTAATATGTAAAGTACAAAAGCAAATGTTCTGAATACTGTCTTCTACATAAACTATACACAAATCTCTGTTCTTTCTGGAAATAAATGAAGAAGCAGTAAATTAGAAAACAACAAAAGCTTCAGAGGAGTTAAGAGTAAGATTGAAAAGATTGAAAGAGAAGATGAGACAAACACCTTCACGTACTTCTCATTTTTAGAAGTGAGCTAATAGTCTAAGTACTCAAAGACAGAAGTCCATTAACGAGATGGGAAATCGAGTTTATAACTATTAAATAGGAATAGAGTCTCAACTGCTACAATACAGATCGTAGAAACCTAAATAAAAAGGGAAAGAAATAAATTCAACTGAAATAAAACTAAATAATAGAAACATACTGAAGGACATTTAAACAAAGGACTAATACAGATTGCTTTGAGCAGAGTGTTCTATATGCCTCAAGTTGAAGGAAACACAAAATCACAAAAACAAACCTTGACCTTTTCTCAATGGGTTTATTTTATAGAAGCACAGGAGCAGCATCTTTGAAACTATTAATGTATATGTTACAGCATTAAGCAAATGAGTAAATCTGTTTATGTTTTGATGATCCTGGATTCGCAATATGAAAAAAATAAAAAGATGGCAGTCGTGGTGGCACATACTTTTAACTCCAGCTCTTCGGAGGCAGAGACAGGTAGATTACTATGAGTTTGAGGCTAGCCTGGCCTACACTAACAAGTTCAAGGGCAGTCATGGTGAGATTCTATCTAACAGAGAGGGAGAAAAGGAGACAGATGGAGAGGGAGGCGAGATAGGAGGGGAGGGCAGAAAAATAAGAAAAGACCTGAATGCGTTGATGGAAATCTAAGGCAGATCTACGCCTGTAATAACAATGCCTGTAAATTTTGTATTCTAGCTTCATTTGTTGAAAGAAATTCAATGTGATGTCATGCTAGCAGCAAGTACATCTAGAGCTCTAGTCTTGGCCTCTAAACATTATTTCCCACTAGAAAGAAATAGAGAGCTCCTTGAAGAAGGAGTTGTTTATAGATCTGGGACAGAGAAGATATATCATGAATCCAGGAAACCCTCTTATTCCAGAAAGTAAGGAAGTGTTTTCAGAGGATGGTGAAAGTATGGAAGGAAAAGGAGAAAAGTGGGGTTGGGAGTAAAGGTAGAAGAAACGGAGTGAAGAGAGGGAAGATGGGAAGGAAGATGTGGGGGACAAAGGGGGCACAAAAGAGGGTTCCCACTCAACAATGTCTGATTCTTTGGGCATCAAAATAACAGATAAAACTTCCTATAAAACGTGTGAATTTGTATAATCATATTGGTTATTACTAAATAAACACCTGAAGAAAAGAGGTCTCTTTAATACAAACAAATGCTGGTGGGTTTGGAGAAAGCAGCAGATATGCAAGAATATCACCATATTAAACTATCAGAGTAGGAGTTATCACTATAATTTAAATCTTGGGTTCAAACCCGATGAGTAAAAAGATAAGTAATGAAAAAAATCATAAGACATGTTTCTGCACTGTATTTATTAGTTATAATCTAGTTTTTAAAAAATAATTTTGCAGGATTAAAACCATTAACACCCTGATCAGCTTATGAAAATTCAGATGAATAATTACAAGCACATCTCATGTGTCCTTGAATGTGAGCACACAGCATCATCACTGCAGATCTACTCGGAATTCTGATCAAGAACACATAGCCTGAATCCTATCATGAGGAAATGTTGCATAAAGTCCAAATTTAAAATGTCCTGTCAAGTAACTAGTATTTTATTTCAATATGATAAAAGATCAAGATGTAAATATTTTTTAAGTTAAATAAAAAGAAACCTGACAATTAAATATACTGTATGAGCCTGCGATAGATCCTATACTCAAGGAGAAAACCATGCTATGAAGAAATTTCATTTAGTTCACAAATTCAGAATATGGACTAATAATAAAAAGTACCATGTATTATTCCAAAGCTTCCTATGGCTTGATAACAGTGTTCTGGTAACATGAGAGGATATTCTGGCTCTTAGGAAATCTACAGTGATATATTAAGTTACCAAATATACGACACCTTCTCTCAAGTGATTCAGAAAATGATGCACTAGATATAATATTAATATTTCTTTTTAAAAAATGGTGAATTTGGATAAAAGATATACAAATGAGCTCTGAATTACTCTTGTAATTATTTCAAATTAGATATTTCAGAAATAAAGTCTGAGGGCAGGCAAAGTGGCTCAATGGGCGATGAGCTAAGTCCCCTAAACGCACATGGAGGTGGGAAGAAAGAAGCAATTCTATAGGCTGTCTTCTGATCATCCCACATGGGCTGTGGCATGTCCCTACCCACGTACATCATACCTACAAAAACAATAAATAAATGATGTTTTAAAATAAAGTATGAGGAGTTGGGAGGAAATTGTGTCCTTTATAATTCCTTTGCCAACGTTAGCACTATTGAATTCCAGTACCACCCTATCTGTAGCCTGGAGTCCCTGCCCAGAGCCATTGAACTATTACATGCAGATACCTTGGGGAGAGGATCCTCTACCCTTCCAGAAAGCCCCTACTGAAGCATCTCTGAGTATTTCTGCTATATGTAACCCAATGACCCTGGCCACTGACAGAGGAGGTAGCAGCATCTCAGATCAGGTTCCTTCAGGGTCTTTGCACCTTGGATGTGCATTTCTCCTCAGGGAAGGCTCATACAATCATAACTTCTCCATCCTTGCACACAGAAGGGAACCCACAATGCTTTCAGTTTTGAAGCATTGTGCTTACTTGGGTCATCACATCAGCTAAGCAAAGGAGAGTCCAACAGAAGCCTCAGCAAATCTCTGCTCCAGCATCTGCTTCGACCTTGTGCCAGGCCACAGGCACCCAGACACACAGACACACAGGCACACAGACACACAGACACACAGGCACACAGGCACACAGACACACAGGCACACAGACACACAGGCACACAGACACACAGACACACAGACACACAGGCACACAGGCACACAGACACACAGGCACACAGACACACAGGCACACAGACACACAGGCACACAGACACACAGGCACACAGACACACAGGCACACAGACACACAGACACACAGGCACACAGACACACAGGCACACAGACACACAGACACACAGGCACACAGGCACACAGGCACACAGGCACACAGACACACAGGCACACAGACACACAGGCACACAGACACACAGACACACACGGGTTTTGGCATCAACAGTTACTGTGCCTCAAGTCTGAGATACTATCCTGGCGGATTTCTGTTTCATCTTCGGAGAGAACAGAGGTAAAGAGGGCTTTAAAAAACTTTGCAGTTGCCACATGAATGTAACTTGAATCTACTGAAAGGCTTAAACTACCTGAAAGATCAGGAAGAATGGGTAAGCATCTTTGAAAACCCTCTGTACCCAAAGTCACTCTCTCAGGAATTAGAAGGGGAAGACATTTCCAGACCATTGGATAATCAGCAATTTCTAATCTCCAGCTAGCGTTCTTTAGACTGTCATCTGAACTCTAGTCCTGGTCAGAGCCTGAACTCAGAAACAACGTATTCCAGAAGCACTCCAAGTCCCTTATGAGTCTGGTTGCCCAAACAAGGTAGAGAAACCCAAAAACTAGACCTCAGAAGCTGGCTTCATCCTAGGGCCTTTCTCTGGGATTATTCAGGAATTCTGAAAACAATGAACTACTGAGGAGGGTGGGGGGCAGGGGTCACTTAGAGAAGAAACTAGAGTAGGCAGGCTCAACAGTAAGAAGCCTCTGCTCTATTTTGACCAGGAACTAATGGGACAATGACATGGAATTCTACTCTGTAAGGAGCAGTGAGTCAGAATTCTCTTAGGCAAAGCCAAATGTTTTAATTTTTTTTAAAAAAAAAATCATTAATCATTTGGAAATTGCTACTTCTGTGTGTGGGTAGATAAGGGGGATTCAAGAAGTAGTTTTGCCATCTATAAGTACAGTAATTGAGTGTTGTCGTCCAAAGCCTAGAACCCAATGCAAAGGGCATTAAGGGTTTGGGGGAAACCTTGAGTTATTTGGGGGACTGTAGCAAAACACCTAGATCCTACTGGGAGACTTTAAAGGGAGATTCTTAATTGAATGGGGGAGAAGATAGGTCCATGGAGCCCTTAATAGACTAAAAGCTCCTTGGAATACCTCTGGCTTGTCACCTGAGGGGGTAAATCCTCAACAGAATAATGAGTAGATTCTAACAGTGATTTTGATGAAAAACTAATTAGGAATATAACAAGGAGATTATTAATTCCTGCCAGAATAAAAATTACAGACCTTGCCATGTTGGAAACACGAGTTCTAGAAAGGAATAACTCTCAGGCCATGTTTTAAAGACTGCTGCCTGGAAGAGAAGATGGTCAAGGAAAGTGTGGACAACTCTCAGGCCATGTTTTAAAGATTGCCATTGGAAGGGAGGATGTGTGTGGAGGAGATGAGAGATGGGTACCTGGGGGTGAATGCTCAGAGACTGGAGACTTTGCAGCAGTCAAAGGAACGAGAGTGTCTTGCAGCCTTCATGTGCTTCCCTGAGAGAGCAGGAGATAGCAGAGAGGCTGGGTTGTGTGCTTGCACAGCTTCTAAAGTCAGACAAGGTATTGAGAAGAACTGCCTCGGGCGGGGTTGAGAGGGACACTGCAGCCAAGCTTCAGGGTGTTCTTAAGCAGCTCATTTCTCTACAGTGGTCATAAACACGAGGTCGATGACAATCCAGAAACACTTCATATACTGAACACAAAACTCACCATGAAGATGTCTTGGTTTTGTTTTTTGTTTACAGCATTTCAATCTCACAACTAACACAAGTGTTGATCCTATGATAAGGAAATTCATCTTGTTCTTTGTGGTTTCAGCGTTTCCCCCCTTCTAGTTGTATTTCAGAAGATAAGGGCAGGCCTGGGATACCTTTTGATCCCAGCACTCAGGAAGCAGAGGCAAGTGAGTCTCTGTGAGTTCAAAACTAATCTGGTCTACATATTGATTTCTGAGACAGTCAGAGCTACATAGTGAGACTCTGTTTCTAAACAAACAAGATGAGGGCAATAAAGAAGAAACTTAAATACTTTCTCCCTCTCCCTGTCCCTCTCCCTTTCCCTCTCCCTCTCCCCCCACTCCCACCGTCCCAACTTTTTTAACCTTCAAATAATTATTTTACTCCCCTCCAACAAGCCATTGAGATTAAAACTTCACATTTTGCAATATGTTGAAATGCGAACATGAGTTGGTGTGTACAGCCTTCGCCATTGGTTTTCTAGGCAATCATTTCTGGATATCTAGGGACTTCAGAGAATACCAAAATCTATAGATGTTCATCATTCACATAAACAGTGTAGTGGTTGTGTATAAAGTATACATATTATCATTCCATAGTCTTTAAATCTTTTTATTCTTTGCAGTACCTGGTATTATGAAAATGCTATGCAAGAAGTCATTACACAAGAAAAAATGTCTGCCTATGTTCTAACACATGGAATTGGGAGGGATATTTTCATCAACAGTTGGTTGTTTCCTTAGTTGGGAAAGCCACAGATAGGGGGAACTGACAATTCTTCCCCCTTTAATAGCTGTAGAAAGCCCATGGGCTATCATCCCTTGATGATGAAAGTGATCTCCTTATGACACATCTCTCAGGTGACAGTATCCTGGACCAGAACACATGAGGCCAAATGAGTTTGCAAGAGACCTCACAAGAAGGGGAGCTCTTGCTAATACCATTAAGTTACATAAATCTCCTGAAATTATAGTGACAATGGGCAATCTAACGAGATTTCATGGAGACTGCTGTGACATGGCAATTAAGTCTAGCTGAACAGACAAAGCAAATAATGGAGAAATAGGGAATGAGACATATGCATGGAAGATTCCTTATTCTGCAATTCAATATGATAAATGAGAGCTTGGGGAGTTGCACTGGTAATTTAAATTACACACTCCTTGGCCAGTTGTTAGACGGCCTGGCTGCCTCAGACCAACTGAACCAGTGTGGAGACCACATCATCTTCTCTCCCACGTGGGAAAGGAGAGCAAGCGTGCATGTAACTGTTTCACACATCTCCAGTTTTCCAAACTCTTCCAGGGAAACACCTTGTTTGTTTTACACTCTGTTTTGTCTATAGAACCGCCTGCCTCCCTCCCTCCGCCCCCGTGTTCACAAGGCCAGTGTCATAAAGCAGACTGTTGGGGGGAAAGGAACTGGAGAGATGGCTCCGTTGTTCAGAGCACTTGTTGCTCTTCCAAAAGGCAGAAGTTTGATTCCCAGCACACACATGGGAGCTCAGTCATCTGTACCTCCAGTTCCAGGGCATCCAATACCCTCTTCTGAAGTCCTGAGGCATCAGGCACACACATGGTACACAGACATGCATGCAGGCAAAACACCCATAAGCATAAAATAGAAATAAATAAATCTAAACAAAGTGTTGCTAGGCTTCTCAGAGTTGATAAAGTCCATGGGAAATAACTCCGAGCTAAATGTTTCTTCCTGAAGAACAATATACAATATACAAGAATCAGCTCACGAAGATTCTTTTTGAACATTTTCTGACTCCAAACAAAATGATGTGAGGTCATGAAAAGTAACCAACTTAGAAACATGCAAAAATCAATGGGCATAAATTACAAAGAAAACATCAACAGGTTGGGATCCATGGTCTGCAGAATTTTTTCTTGTGGTGGCTGGGGTATAGGTCATGTGGCATTCTGGTATTAGATACAGCACACAGATTACAAAGAACATGGGCTCTATATGGAAGTAGGCTGGAACGTTGGCTCTGTTTTAAATATTAAACAGATCTTTGCACACTCATAGGTCTTCATCAAATGCCTCCCCTGGCATTGATGGATCAGTGTTCATTCTTAGGAGAACTGCACACTTCTACACGCTTCTGAGGGTGACACCCAGGCAAATGCTTCTCATTAGTACTAATCTGCCCAAGAGAAGATAGCAAACATCCTCTCCAAGTAGAAATGGAGACTCATGCTGTGAGATTGAGGCCCAGACACTGAGTTCTTTGCCTCCAAGGGGTCCAGCTTCCTCAAATTAAGCTCAAAGCCTTAAATTTGCTATGAAGTCAGCTTCTTTCTCTTCTTTCTCTTTTGTTCTGCCTTAGTCTGTGCCAGTGTTATGAAGGGATACTATGAATACCACAGCAACTCTTATAAAGCAAAGTGTTTAATTGGGGTTGGCTTATAGTTCAGAGGTTCAGTCCATTGTCGTCACGGCCAAGAGTATGGTAGCATCCAGGTAGACATGATGTTGAAGAAGCAGCTGGAAATTCTATATCCAGACTCACAGGCAGCAGAAAGAAAGACTATGGGTTTGGAATGGACTTTTTGAAACCATCAAACCCACCCCAGGGACACACTTCCTCCAATAAGGCCTCACCTACTCCAACAAGGCCACACCTCCTGATCCTTTTAAACAGTGCCACTCCCCGGTATCAAGCATTAGAATGGATGAACCTGTGGAACTGTTCTCATTCACACCACCGCCCCCACCTTCTCTTCTCTCTTTCCTTCCTCTCTGTCTTCCCTTCTTTAGCTCCTCTATTTTTTTCTACTTTTTCGTCTTCAAGACAGGGTTTCTTTGTGTAGCCCCTGGCTGTCCTGGAACTACCTTTGTAGTCCAAGCTAGCCTAAAACTAAGAGACTGGCCTGTCTCTGCCTCCCAAGTGCTAAGATTAAAGGCACATCCCAGCTTCTTTTAATTGTTTTCTGTAGTTACAGAAATCTGTAATTAAGAGCTATAGAATCTTGTGTAAAGTAGTTAACTTACATGAAACGCTAGGGCAATGCTGTAACTGTCTCCCTTGCAGTGATCCGGTAATTTGCACACAAGAAAGCAACTTGTGTGATCATGTCGAGCAGGGCCCTGTATTTTACAGAGTGTGCTCAGTGGAAACATGGCGTTCTGCAACATAGGAGAGAAGGAGACAGGAAACCAGGCCCCATCTCCACCCCAACATGAGCAGCTTTCAAAGCTGGAGATCAGCAGAATGAGGCCATCCATGGTATCTTGAGATTTCAAGAACCTTGACCAAGTGTCCTTGACCAAGTATTTAATCTATCTCAGGCATGGTTCCTGCTCTGAACAATGAGGCATGTGCACTATGAATTTTTGGCTCTCCTTAGCCCACAGATCTTCCAGACATGGATTGTGGTTTTGTTGTTGTTGTTTTGCTGTTGTTGTTGTTGTTGTTTGTTTGTTTAATGTAAGCTTTCCTATCGTAGGCTAAAGTGAAATAGATAATTTATCTATCCCAAGGCCTTAGAATCATGTGAGACTGGAATGCTTTTCTGGAATATTGAAGAGTTGAAACATGAATACTATGCGACCCGCACTGGACCAGGCTCTCTGCCAACACACTCTCATGTAATCTGAGTTCCTGGAGGGAAGGAGAAAGGTAATCAACATGTGGGAGGCCATGCACTGGCCTGTCCATTATGGCTGTGATTCACGAAGGGTTCCTTACATTACCCAGGGATTACAGAGATTGGCGAGGTCAAGAATGAAGTTGGCTACATCTCAAAGGCAGGTCAGGATGACCTCAAGTTCATCTCTTTGCTGTCCTGGCAGCACTGAGTCAGAACAGCTGACCTACAAGTGTTCTTGAAACCCCAAAACCTTGAACACAAACCTTCCTTCTAGAGATCCTCAACATTCTCACAATAAAAATTTAGGTTGAACCTCAACATTTGGCAAGGACCTAAGAAGTCTAAAATGTAAAGATTCCTCAGTCAACCAAACATCCACCAGAAGAAATTAAGTTTACGGGAAGAGTGTTTCTTCGATGTGTGTAATTAGCTTTCCATTGATTTCTAACATTTTGTCATTTCCAAGTTCCTCTCCATGTTCACCACCCACCCTCCCCACAGAGACAGACACACAGACAGACAGACAGACAGACAGACAGACAGACAGACAGACAGGGAGAAGAGAATCTCCAAGGGTCAACTGTAGAAAAATCAGACACACAGGATGTTTCCTGCACAGTAAAACACCTCACTCTAAAGAGAGGTGAACAACCCAATCAAAAGTTTCAAAACGCTATGATTTCCTATTTGTCTTTCTCCAGCTAATCACCCTGGACTCAAGGGACAGTTTTTTGTTGATCTGAATGTAGGGTGGTGTACTATTTGACCCTTTCAAATCAGACATCTAACAAAAGATGTGAGAAGTTCTTGTACTTCTGAACTTTTCTTCTTCCCCCTCCCAAACCCCACTTGGCGCAGGAAGATCTCCAGTGGAATGAAGAGGAAGCACAGGCACTTCCGTCAGTAATCTGCTCCGTGTGTTCCCTGCTACTGAGCATTTTCAGAAGGCCTGACTGTCTGGGTTAATTGTTTAATGCTTTTAGTTAGAATTAAACTTTGCACCTGCTCTGACAGTGATAAATTAAATGTGCTCCTTTTCCAATACTGTTGCCCTCTTTAAGTAGAGACCAAGAAGTGTATCTCCCTTCTTCCCCTGCGTTTGAGGAATCGCTGCTACACTGGAGTGTAAACCAGAATAATTTGTCACTAGAGCTAGCGCCAATTAAATTGATTGCATTGGACTGAACTCTGGGACCCCTAATGCAAGCACTAAGGGAAAAATGGGCTCTTTTCTGCCCAGTCCCCCATGTGGCACTTAGGCACTGCTCAACAGTGGAAGGCTTTCAAGGTTCAAAAGGGTTTTATTTTCAAAAGAAATGGGCATTGATCAGCTGCATTTAAAGGCAAAGATAATTCCAGAGCTTGAAGGCTGGATTTGTGTTTAAGGTCTAAATCTCTTTCTTTAACCTTGGGGGGCCAGTATAACATAAAAGCAACAAAGAGATTAAGATTACAAAGGGTTTGCAAGTGTAAATGATGTGGTGGTGTTCTCCAAACACAACACAGTCCCCATTCACAAGCCCAGGCACAGGCCAGCGTTTGATCTGTTGGTTTTACACCTGTAAAAACAACTCGTGTGTATTTGTCGCTCAGCAAACCATTTCAGGCAAGAGTGGAGAAAAAAACGAAAGTGGAGGAAGAGGACTCACTCATTCCACAGAGTTCAAACACGCCTTGGCCAAACCAAAAAGTAAACACTCTCAAGTCAGTGTCGGGGAGACAAGCAGAAAATCCTCCCTCTTTGTCCAGCTAGCACACACCACACAGACCAGAAGGAGTAGGACACGGTTCCAACCTGGGTCGTTTCCCTCATTATCCCAGCCTCTTATGCTTGGGTTTGTTGTGCCACAAGCTCAAAGCTAATACCAGCATCACTTCTTTGTGGACTACCAATTCTTTCCTTCCGTTTTGTCTGAAAGTCCAGGTTCCCACAATCAGTCCTCTAGGCTAGCACCATCTGAAGAATCTCAGATACAAATCACATAAACAAAGTTAGAGACTCAGACTTCAAATTAGTTGACTCCATCACCGTACTTGGCCACCCAGTGGCAACATGCCCATTCTCTGAGATCAGACCTCAGACTTCTGTTCTCTTCCCTAAAGGCTAACTACCTACTCACAGTGACTCATACGGCCGCTGTTTCACACTGTCTCAAGAACATCAGACCTTCCTTGCTAAATCAGGTGGGAACAACAGTCTTCCAAATTAAAGGAAGCAGGAAGGATCTGGTGCTTCTTGTGGCTTCCAAGAAGCAGATCAAACAGTTTTGGGCCCTGAAGACCTTAATAATTTGGCATGAGCTCAAATGGCTAAGGATTCAACGGTCCTTTAAACTCCATCTTTAAAGACAATAAACAAACAAACAGTCTAGCCTTTATTTGGGTGGGAAACCATGTAAGTAGAAGAAAGTTGAAAAGTGGTTCAGGTCAGGTGACTGCTCCATCCCCCACTTCTTAAATAATTCAGCTCTGGCTAAAATGCCAAACTCCACCAAGGACAGAAAGCCTTCTGGGGAGATGGTATTACAGACCTTTGGGGAATGGTCTTTTCTAAGAATTTTGTTATATTTCTTCCAGTCCTATGCACCATAATCTCCCTAATAAGAATTCTAGGTTTTACAACATTCCTACTGTGTTCATTCATTTCTCAAGCTGTTTTATCAAGGCAGTGTGTCGAATCCCATGTTTGCTTCGTCACTGCATAAAGCATTCAAATACGCATGGTTCTTGAGCAATGCCCAGCGTTTCCGGCTCTGCACCGGAAGCCTGGTACAGACTAGCTAAGTTCTGCACTCGGGCTCTCAGGAGTCCAAAAACCAGGTGTATCTGAGGCTGTGATCTTAGCTGAGGGCCTCTCTGAGCTTTCTAGTATTGACAGAAAGCACTGACTTCATACCAGCTCTTTCTCCTGCTTGGTAACATTTTCACACTCTTTGCATAAGGTCTCCCGCCATGCCAGCTTGCCTCTTGGGGTCACTCGGGGAGCCATTTTGACTAGTTTTCTAAGTTGAACTTGATGATTAAGTTGAAGCCACCTAGAATCTGTTTATCAGCTCACTTGTAACCGATTAAGGACCTTAATTTCTTCTGCAAAGCATCCTGAACGTTGCCATTCGCTTTACGTGACCCTTAAGTGATCAGCTTTTACATGCACAGGTACCCCCAGTGAAGAGATTATGTGGGGTGATATTACTACCAGGAAAGGGGAATCTCTACGCTGCTACCTGCCACAGATCCCCTCAGAGTGACACACCCCAGCTAGCCCTTATTACTATTAAGAATGCCTTCGACATGGTGTTACTCCCCAGAAGTCTCCCCCACTAAGGTCATAACATGTGAAAGTAGTTTCATGGTTCCAGTTTTCCCCAGTGCATGGGTTTCAAAGGGACCACGGGCATTGCAGTGTTCTGACTCAGCAGTAACTCAGAGGCCCTGGTGTTTCTGGGCTCTCAGTAGAAGGCTACCCCATAAAGTCTGCTTCTCTCAGGCACCAGGAAGTGAAACCATACGATAAGATGCTCCCCAGCACTGTGACAAGAAGAAAATATCACATTCCCACAGAAATCATACTGGTGGCAATTTTATGAAAGAGAAGAAGGGAAGAAGGGAAGTGGGAGAAAGGGGGAGAAGGAAGAAAGAAGAAGGGAGGGATGGAGAGAAGAAGGGAGGGGAGAGTTTGGTTATTCTCATGACTGTGTTCATACAGGACCATACAGGGAAAATATTGATAAACTCATCACAAGAAAAAGCAAAGCATCTTTGAGATGAGAGAGAAAGCTGATCTTATTACCCCTCCATCCTTCCACAAGTACTGTTTCAGCAAGCCACCCTCCTAGTCAAGGCCTGCGCCTGCCGACCGTCGTCTTCCACGGCCTTCCACAGGCAGCCAAATCACCTCATCAACTTTGTGTCAGACCTGCAGCCTTCTGTATACTTGGCCTGCTACACGCCACAGTAGACGTCCTAAGAACCTCTCAGCACCGTTCCTATGAGTTTGCTGTTTCACAAACAAGACCCTCTCCTCCTTCAGCACAGTCACCCAGTCCTGCATCTGCCAACCCTTCGCGCCAGTCTTATAATGCTCATTCTTCCTTCACTTTTGCCGTGCTCGGAGGCTTGGGGGGAAGATCTGCTCCTGTCTCTTCCAGAAAAGCATCTCATCTCCTTTGGAACCTCCAACCCACCCTTCCCCAGTCACCACCTTTAGGCTAGCAATTACATTTAGGTCTCATTTGATGGCTTCTCTCTTCTTTATTTAATTGTTCATTATGTACGAGTATGTGTCTGTGTGCAATATGGGCACATGAGTGCAGGACACACACGCACAGGCGAGAGTGTCGGATCCCTTAGAGCCGGAGCTAAAGGCAGTCGTGAGGTGCCGGATGAAGTGCTGGGAATGGAACTCCGGTCCTCTGCAGAAGCAGAACAAGCTCCCAATTACTAAGCCATCCCTCCAGCCCCAGAAATCTGATCTAGCTTGTGGTTCTACATATCTTGTTTTCTGAGATGCTGCTTCCTGGACTCAAGAGCAGAGCTGTTCTTTGTGAGTTTTTTTTGGGGGGGGGGATGGGGAGAGAGGGTATAGTTTGGTTTTTGTTCATTTCAATCTGTCCTTCCAGTAATTTCAAATCAATGTAGTAGCTTCCAACCAGATTTTGCTTTAACTGGAGCAGCTGGCTGACTAGAGAAAGGGAAGGCTGGGGGATGGGCAGGAAAGGGAAAAGGGGGGATGGATATAGGAGGGATGGAGTGTACTTCAGGTACTAAAGGGATTTGGCTTTTTGAATTCTTTATTTGTAATGTATGTTTGTGTGTGTGAACTAGCATATGCTGGTACTGACCGAAGATATAAAATCATTGCTAACCGCATTGTCATTACAAGTTTTTAAAACATTAGAATGCATTGTAGGGAAAGCATAATATACATGGCTAAAATCGTGTAAAAAAATCAAAATATGTCAGAAGGACAATGGAACATTCCAGAGAAGCAGACAAGTTAGCAGGGGGCACTGAAGGAGATGGAGGGAAAGCCTGGACAGGCACTGCAGATCCTAAATCCTCAGAGGCTCAGGCTACTAAGGTGGCTCTGTGGGTAAAGGTAATGGCCACGGAGCTGGATGTCCAGAATCTGATCACAGGGACCAGCATGGTAGGAGAGACTCAATTCCTTCCAGTTGCCCTCTGACTTCTACATGTGTCATGTGCACACACATAAAATAAAAATAATCTATCAAAATGTTTCAAGTGAGGCTTGAGGATTTAGGTGAGTTGTCCAAGGCCAAATTACATGTCAGTGTTAGAAAATAAATTCAGATCTTCTAACACAAGGGTCCTGTCTTATTTCATTGTCTTGTTTTCTGTGTGCTTAGAGAGTTACAGCCTGAGTCATGCTGCTTCCTCCACTCTGTCACCCTAGGCCACCCAACACCTAAGCCACAACTTCTCCCACTGTTCACATGAGCTCTCGGGTTGTTCAAAGTGAGCTGCGCCTTTATCTCTGACTCCTCTCCTGGAAGGCTGGGGCCAGAGCCCCCTTGCTGTGTTCTGCCTGGCATGGCCTGAGCACCACCTCAGGTATTGGGGAAAAGTTAATAAACGTAGTGGGAGACCAGTGTGTCAAGGTGATTGGTAAAAGTGGGAGCCTTTATTTCAAGTATTTATTGGCTGTCTTTGCCAGGAAAAGCACAGTAAAAAGCACTGTAGAGTTTACAGCTGAAGGAGCAGACAGGTGGGCAATCAACATACATGCATGGCCGAAGTGGATAAGGCTAACTTGAACTGGGAGGTGCAGCCTGAGGGGCCAGGAGTGATGACTGGGCGTGAGAGAGAGGTCCCTATAAAGTCAGCTAGCGGAACAAGCCTTGAAAGCCCTCAAGAAGGCCATCAGTGGAGGCTCTCTTGTCACCAGCTCCATTTGTAAGACTCATCACCCATTTCCTGGGGCATGGGGATCAAGAGCAACAGAGATTAAAGGGGCCTTGCTTAGCTTCCAGACCTCTGCTAATGTCTAGGCTGGGAAGAGACCAAGTGGCTAGGATCCTGTCAGAGGTTTACACCACAGCCCGCTGCAGACCATGTAATGGTCAGTTCAGAGGCACAGCCAAGCCCCACCCTTGCCTTGAGGGAAGGAGTCAGGCAATTTCAATTCAGAGTGTAGATTACCCAAGGAGAAGCCCTACTCTGTGGGCATATGGAGCAGGAAGAAACGGCTTAGCCTGGCAGATCCTCCCCGATAAGTCACAGTCACGTGGCCCCCACTGCTCCGAGGTGGGTGGGCAGCACAGCAAGGGGGCTGTGCTCAGCATCACTGGGTTGGCAGGAGTGCTGTTCCTGCCCACAAGTTGGCAGTTTTCCTAGTTGCAAGACATTCCCCCAAAATGCAGCCAACGGCTCAGCGGGATGAACCCATCCACTGGGTTTGGGTTGACACAGGGCAATACACTGTGTGGGGCTGCGGTACCTCCTTCCTCAGGAAATACCAATACAACAGAAGCACCTGTGTGTTCTGGGAGGAGCTTCAGAGGGAACGTCTTGGCTGTCAGAGCCTCTGATGTCCCCGAGTCCCCTGATCAGTTTATGAAAGGCAAGCAAAACCTGCTCAAGTAGACTGACTCTCGCCAAGCTGTCAGGCACCAGCTGAGATGGTTTCCGTGCCTGCTGAGTATCAGGATCCAGTCACATCTTCCTTTGCTTTCTAGAAGCCTCAGCAGCACTTCTATGGGTCCCTTCTGTCATTGCCCACCGGCTGAGTCAGCTCTTAGGATGAAATATATGATTGCTGAAACACTCGTGGACATGAGTTCTATAGACAACTCTTCTCCCCACGCCACCCCCAGCCTTAGCTTCCCTCTCTCCCCAGGGGAGATAAGTAGATTATCCCCATCTGAAAGATGGGAATGCTGAGGACAGAGATCAAATAAATGTTTCAGTCCAAGCCACTAAAGGGGAAGCCAGGCACTTCCCCCACGCCTAACCATCTTTTGCCCATCACTGAAATGAGTTTGAGCTAGATGCTACTTAGATTTGATATCCCTCCCAGCCCTCACACATACAAGGACCCTGCAATGTTGCTGGGCAACAACAGTCAACCGGAGATCTGCAAACACATAGGAAGCATCATCCACTGCCCAAGGTGGGTCACATAAGTCAGACCACTGATTGGTTTCAGTTGGGAATTAACTCTGTTCCAGTCTGATAAGACATGTGTCATGGAAAATTGTTTATCCTAGCATTATGATATGAGCAGAAATTATTTTCTTTTAATAATTATGAAGAAAGTCAAGATTGCCATCCTGAGGAAGCCACTGTCGCTTCCACTGAACACGCTCCTGAGAGAAGAGAAGGGAATGGACTCACCCCTAGAAAGCCACAAAGCTTTGCCAATGGGTCACAGAGTAGACTCCTTGACATGTAGTCTTTGTGGTTGCCAAATTCCAATAAGAGTTTACTCGCTTACTCGCCACACTCCCTTCTCTCTATTCCGTGGGGGAAATCAGATCAGTTGTCTCCATTGTGAGATGAGTCCTCCCTCTGAAAATGATGATGAAGGGGGAGTCCTGGGCCTGCGCACATTAGCCAGGCATGATAAAACCTACTGGACAACACACCCAGTGCTATGCAGCAAAGAAGGGGGATTCCCAGCCACATTAGGGCCCAAGGAAAGCAGGATGCAGTTGAGGCACAGAAGAAAGGGAAAACAAGTTTCCCACGGGGTGACAGAGACCTTTGCAGTCCTATAAGCTTTCCCTGGGATGGGTAAGTCTGTTCTGCACAGCCAGGCTGAGGGCTTTCTCAGCTCTAACTCAGTCCTTGAGCAACTGGTGTCAGAGTGGCCACTTGGCTTACAGCCAAGCTCATCTTCACCAGGGCCTCCTCAGTCACTGAGTGAACAAGAGCATGCCCTGTGTCATGTAGGGGAAAGGCATCATCTTCAAGAATCTCCCATGAGACCGAGAGCATAAGGAGGTGGTGACCCTGCCTTTGAAATACGTAGGACGTGCCAAGGCAGACTCCAAGGCAGACTCAGAACTGATCTTCTTTCCCACATCAGGAAACAATTCTTGGAGGGCTCAGTCTCTAACAAGCAATTTTTCCCAAGAAAGTGAATCTGAACTTGATTTTATCTCTGGCTGAAAATACCTACAGACCAAACTAAGGGGAGCTGGCACTAAGCAAGAACGAGAAAGAAGCTTCTAGTTCGGGATTATACAGACTGACACAAACACTCTGCAATTACACTGGGACCATGTCCCCAACAGGGGCACTCAGCTTGAGAAGAAAATAAGGCAACCCTAAGAGGGGCAGCAACATGATTTTCTGGCCCAGGCACTGCTCACTGTGAGAAGCTCAGCTCTGGTTGGGGGTTTAAGAAACTTGAGCACACACTATGCAATATCCTTTCTCTTCTTCTTCCTCCAAGGTTACATGTCCTCAGAAGCAGAATATTCCCAAATCTAGGATTGGATGGACCTGGAAAATCTTCTGATCCTTTCTGGAGGTCATGAGTATGCAAGAAACGAGAAAAATAAAATGTTTGACCAACTAAAGAAAAGGAACTTGAAGTGACAACAAGAAAATGGAGTGCTCACGCTTCTGACCCGGGATTTTGGGAACACCTGATATAGTGGAAACACAGGGATGGGCTCTCTTTGTCGTGACAGAAAGACTGAGTCATCTTGGCATTCATCGGTCACAGCCTGTTGTCTTTCCTCCTGGGGATGGGGACATGCCTAGTCCCCCTGACCAGTTTGAAAACACCTACTTCCAAGTCAGCCAGAAGCAAGGGTTCATGCATAGCATGTGTCTGCGAGTACAGACATGTGGCCTGCAGTACAGAAGACCCTCGCTGGAGTCACTGGACTACAGTGTGGAACAAGTCTCCTATTCCAGATATGGACAAGAAAAAAGAAAAGCAAAGGAAAACCAAGCCTGCACATTTACACGGAACAAGCACGTACTGGGGTCATGTTTCGTCCCAGGGAGGCTGACAAGACCAAGACCTGAACTGACAATGGACAGAGCATGGAAGGGCATTCCAGAAGAGGGAACAGCATCTGCTAGTACATACGTGTAGCATCTATGAAAATGCTCTGGAGACCAGGAACACTTTTCCCCAACAGGATTTCCCCCAGTCTGCAGAATATCACATTCTCAAATAGCTCTAACATATTTTCCATCTTGGCTTTCAAAATTCTAAGAACTATGAGGTTCCTCCCTCACTTTGCAGATAAGGAAGCTTCAGCCTGTCACACCCTAGGCATCTGTGGAGCATCAACCACATAGAGAGCAGCATGATATAGCGATCAACAGACAGGATGACATAGAGGCCACCAGCGCCTTCCCCAGACACAGTATCTCACTCATGACCCGCTCTTGCCTGGGGAGTTACCAGCCTCCTCAAGCCTCCACTTTGCAAAATGAGCACAAAAATCTATCTGACCTCATCAAGTTGTTCTGAAAATTTAATAAGACTGAGAGATAACACATAGATTAAATGAAAATATAACATGCACCCTGGTCTCCAGGCATAGTAAACCACTGCTCAGTCACACTGGTGACAATCGCACTTGCTGTCATTAAGCATAACACCAGCTAGTAGTGTGATCACCTTGAACATTGTCTCCTTGTACTTCAGTCCCCTGCTTGTAGAGCAGCCTGGTTGCCTTGGGTCACATTAAATTTCCCTTCAGCTCTAACCTTCTGTGACTCTAATACATATCAAAACCCCTTACAATGCAGCTCAAATATCACCCTTCAACAAAATCTTTTTGAACACCTTTGGCCTGACAAACAGCATTCTAGAGACAGACGCTCCCTGCAAGACTGCAGAGCTAGGACAGTGGGCTAGCATGGTGTGGATAGCCCAGCAGAATGAGGTGGGAGCAGATATGGCTCTTCCCGTAGACTTATACTGAGCACAGCTTTCTTTTTTTTATAGAGTTGTTTTTATTGAATATATTCATTTACATTTCAAATGTTATACCCTTTCCCAGTTTCCCCCTCCCTGAAAACCCCCAACCCATCCTCCCACCTCCTACCTCCAAGAATATGCCCCTGTACCCAATCCACTCCCACCTACCCCACCTCGATTTCCCCCATGCTGGGGCATCTATTGAGCCTTCACAGGACCAAGGCCCTCTCCTCCCACTGACGTCCAACAAGGCATTCCTCTGCCACTCTTTTGGCTGGAACCATGTGAGCCCCTTGGTTGATGGCTTAGTCCCTGGGAGCCCTGGGGCATTGGTCGGCATCATTGCTCTTCCCATGGGGCTGCAAACCCCTTCAGCTCCTCCAGACCGCCTTCCAACTCTTCCATTGGGGACCCTGCGCTCAGTCCAATGGTTGACTGCTAGCATCTGCCTCTGTGTTTGTAAGGCTCTGGCAGGGCCCCTCTGGAGACAACCATGACATGCTCCTTTTGGTACACACTTCTTGTCATCCATACTAGTATCAGGGTTCGGTGACTGTTTATAGGATGAATCCCCAGGTAGGGCAGTCTCTGGATGGCCTTTCCTTCAGTCTCTGCTCCACACTTTGTCTCCATAATTGCTCCTGTGAGCATTTTGTTCCCTTTCTCAGAGGAAACAAAACACCCGCACTTTGGTCTTCCTTCTTCTTGAGCTTCCTGTGGTCTGTGAATTGTAACTTGTTTATTTTTAGCTTTTAGGCTAGCATCTGCTTATTAGTGAGTACATATCATGTGTGTTCTTTTGTGACTGGGTTACCTCACTCAGGATGATACTTTCTAGTTCCATCCCTTTGCCTAAGAGTTTCATAAATTCATTGTTTTTAATAGCTGAATAGTACTCCATTGTGTAAATGTACCACAATTTCTGTATCCATTCCTCTGTTGAAGGACATCTGGGTATCTTTCCAGCTTCCAGCTATTATAATTAAAGCTGCTATAAACATAGTGGAGCATGTGTCCTTAATAAATGTTGGAGCATCTTCTGTGTATATGCCCAGGAGGTGGTATAGCTGGGTCCTCAGGTAGTACTATGTCCAATTTTCTGAGTAACAGTCAAACTGATTTCCAGAGTGGTTTTACAGCTTGCAATCCCACCAGCAATGGAGAAGTGTTCCTCTTTCTCCACATCCTCTTCAGCCTCTGCTGTCCCCTGAGTTTTTCAGCTTAGCCATCTGACTGGTGTGAGGTGGACTCTCAAGGTCCGAGCAGAGCTTTGAAACATTGGTGGTTCCTAGAATAGAGGACTCAGTGTTACCTGGGAGCTATTTAAAGAAAGGCAAGTGATGATCCTCCTCCATCTACAGACTCAGAAGTTCTGAGAGGGAGACCACAGAAGCCCATGTTGGAACAAGCCTGCTAGTGTGCAACAAGCCTCACTGGTTTGAACCGAGATCTACCACTGAGACAGAACCCCCTGTGGCTGGGAATCATCCCCAGCATCTCTTAGCTGCCTACATCTTCAGTCTAAGCAGCAACATGGGGTGCTCTCTTGCCCTATGGTGTCAGAGTGACAACTGGCTAAAGGCTATCATCTGGTCCAGCCCAAGGAGATCAGCTTTCTACACTGACACCCCATTCTTTTCCCAGATGATTCTCATGGCCATGTAGAGCCAGATCCAGAGAACACTAACCAGAGACCCTCACTGGAAAAGCAGAATTCTTTTTTTCTGGAAGACAAGAAAGGTGAGGGCACCCTGGGGGTCCTAGTGGGAAGAAGAGTGTTTGTGAAGAGCAAACAGGAGGCACTGTGTCCCCAGCTTCAGGTGTTTGATGTCTCCCTAACTCATTACCTCAAATGCTAGCAGTCTCTGTACTGTCATGTGCTTCTAACAGACCACACCACACCTGTCTTGGCTAGGTGAGGGGAAGCAGGTCAAAGGTTTTGTTTTACTCTTGTGAGAGTTGGCATTTCCCCTATAGTTTTTCTAGATGTAGGTAAATTTCTAGTGGGCTCCATGCTGTGTTGGAATAGAGAATAAGGACAAGGATCCTAGAAGCAGAGATGCCAGGCAGCCCAGCGCTCTAGAGATCTTCAGAGCAAATTTTTCCTCCGTCATAGCCTTCCTTCAACTTTCACTCCTGCTTCACTGCCTGTCTTAGTTTAGTTAGGGTTTCTATTACTGTGAAGAGACACCATGACCAAGGCAATTCTTAAAAAGGAAAGCATTTAATTAGGGCTGGCTTACAGTTTCAGAGGTTTAGTCCCTTGTCACCATGGAGGGAAGCATGGTGCTGAAGAGCCCAGTGCTCTATTTCTTGATCTCCAAGCAGCAGAAGGAGATTAGCTTCCTCAGGGTCTCTTCTGCTCTGGGTGGAGCTTAAGTCCATCACCACAGTGATGTACTTCCTCCAACAAGCCACAGCTACTCCGACAAGGCTACACCCCCTAATAGTGCCACTTCCCATGGACCAAGTGTATTCAAACCACCACACTGCCCTTTCTGACTCAAGGCCTGGGATGGAGGTGGAGAAGCTAATATTGGAACCTTGGCCAACACAAGGCAGCCTCCAGCTGATGGCCACAGTTGGCTCTAAGTCTTTCTCAGCAAAGTAGGTTGACCCTCTGACCCAGCTAACACAGCCTGAGCTCCAGCAACGTGGAAACACAATGACTTGGAAACTATGGGACCACAATCGCTCTTGTCCATTTTCACCTTTTCCTACATTCAGACATTCCAGAGAAGGGAGAAATGGTGGGGATGACAGAAGAGTGAATCTCGAGGTGACAGTGTGGAAGAATACAAAACCAAGAGAGGGAATACCTGGGTCCCTGGCAGGTCAGGGTAAGACCTGGGAAGAAAAGAAATCGAGAAGCTTCTTCTGCACTAGCTAGACAGCACAGCCATCCTGCAACACTGAATACCTGGCTCTGAATCTGGAGACAAGTTCATAATTAATACAAAAGAGAAGTTGGTAGATCTCTTCCCCCAGCAGCTATTGGAAGTCTCCCTTTAACTGTTTACCTGACCCTATCCCCATCCCGTGGACAGTTGTCTTAGGAACTGATCTCAACTCCAGGGTATAAAAACAGGCTAAGATATTTAACTTAAGACAAAATGAGTAGTTTGAGACACTTGTGACTGTGAAGTCCATTTCTCCATCAGTTTGCATCCAATCTCACTTCAATCCCCTGCAGATGTTCTGAGACACTTGAACCAAAAATGCAGTGAGCAATCAACTGTGTTTCACATCAAGGACAAAGCCTCCACAGTCCATTAGGGTAGTGAACTGTTGTTTAACTGGTTCTATGCTCTCCATGTGAGCTATTTGTTCTATGAGAAGTCTTAAACATAGAAGGACAAGTAGCTAGCGAGGTCTGAATGTTAGCTGAGAATCCTTACATGCTGCCACCTCTCCTAGCACATTACACTTTCAAGAAAAAAATTTGCTCTGGAAATCCTTTCTATTTCTCCTGTTCTTCCTCTCTTCATCACATCATACCTTTCAACGCTCCTTATTTATATATCTATTCTTTCTTTCCCTTTTTCTCAAAAACTAGACAATTTTGTCTAGGAGGAGTGACGTCATACAGAGTCAAGTATCAAAGCTTTTATTTATCCCTTCCTCTTGAAACAGAAAGTGACATTCTTGGGCAAGAAAAGCTAATAAAGTCCTGGGTCTTTGATGGTAGTGATACAGCAGCACAAACAAATTATAGTGTTCAAAAAGTTTGAGAGACTGAAAACCATGCACAGTGCATAATACTAAATTTGCCTGTCAAGAGTTTTTTATTATTATTCCTGCTTGTTTCATTTTATTTTACTCTTAAGCTGTTGTTTGTGGCGATTTGCCTCACTATAGGAGGTTTCGGCTCCAAGATACTGATTTACAACTTCAATCGTCAGCTGACAAACGTGCCCTCACAAAGGGAAAGCCTCTCTATAACAGGGATTTCAAATTTTCCTAAGTCACAACATATCAACCAGAAAGTGAAGAGTTTCATTCTAAGGAAACAATTCATCTGAAATCACCGAGTTGTTTTTATAAAGAAAGGGGGGAAAGGGAGTAAAGGGAAATTTTAAGCATGAGTACAAGAACCTGCGGGACTACAGAGAGCTCTCTGGCTTTGAGGTTTCTCATTATACCTCTTGTTTATATCCCAGGTTAACTCTTGTCCTCTGCCCAAGGTGCTTTCTCAGAACTGTACAGATGAAGTTCTAGCCTTAACAGAACTCAGCAAGTGAACCCATAGGTCCCTCAGCTCTGCCAAGATCTGTTAGTTGCTTGTCACTGGGCAATATTTGAGCCCTGTGATAATTTTCAAGTTTTCACAGAACCTGAGACACTTCAGCATTCAAATCCAAAGTGGATAATGCCTCAAACATATCAAACCACATATTACTAATGAATAATAACTTCAAATTTAATATGGATAAACCAAGATTAGAGATACCATCATCTTCATTATTGGTTTTCTGTCACTTTGATAAAACACTAACCAAAACAACTTGGAGATGGAAAGGGATTTGTCATTTTCTGTGTTGTTTTGTTTTGCTTTGCTTTGCTTTGGCTTAAAGTCCATCCTGGATGGAGACAAAGGCAAGAAGCAAAGCAGAGATCATGGAAGGACACGACTTCTGCTTTGCTCTCTGGTTCATAGTCAGCAAACTTTCTTACACAGCCCATTGGCCTAGGGAATAATACCGCCCACAGTGGGCACAGCCCTCTATATCCGTTAGCAATCGGGAAAATGTTCCACAGACATAGCCTCAGGCCAGTGTGATGCAGAAAATTCTTCAGTTGAGGGCTCATTTTCCCAGGTGTGTCAGGTTGACACCAAAATCACACACATCTACCTTTTAAAACAAGCATTCTACTGAATTCTTTCTACTGCTGTTAAAAAAGAAAAAAAACTAAATAATTTGAATTAAAAACTTAGCTCAAAGGTGATTTCCAAGGTATTCATTTTGAATAAGCTTTAATGTATTCTCACTGAAAAGCTCAGTTTAGTCCTATAAAGTGAAGCCTTTGGCATTACTAGAATGGATGTTAATTTCTTCCCATAAACTCAAGCGATGAACTTGGGAGATTTTTTTCAGGCAAAGACCACGGTTTCTGATTTATTTAGAAAATCAAATATGCTCTCAAATGAAACAATTATGAAAAAACATAGAAAAACAAAAAGCAAAACAAAATGACAAAAAACAAAAAACAAAAACAAAAACAGAACCATGTTATTTGGCACCCTCAAGATGGCTACTGAAGAAGCAGTGCACTCAACCCAGTGTACTAAACAGCAGCACCTAATGGTAGGATCAGAAATTGCCGGCTAGCTCTCCCAGGCCGCAGACACTGCCTGGGAGAGAAGAAACCTAACAAAGGGAAAGGTTCTGAATATAAGAAAAGAGACATTCTCTAAAGAAAAAAAAATGTGTTCTGTCAACATGGCGTAGGGGAGATAAAGGAAGCAATGAAAGAAGCCTACATAATTGATTATGAAATAAACATCATTTCCATGTAACATTTTCAACTTATTATGTTGTGACTTATGAATATCCAAGTAACATTTTGTACAATCAGTTGGAGAAAAAAATGAGATTTGCTATAAAGCCAATTTTACTAAGTGGCCCTGATTTCATAAAGTAAAAGATACTGATATAATCAATTACTCATGAAAATAGGAAGACAGACCAAGGACAGTGCAGAACCACACAGAAGCTACTTTATTTCAATCTGGCTTAGGAGTGATACAAAGGCTCAATTGTAGTGCACAAAGGAGCTGTCAAACCCACAAAAAATTAGTAATAAAAATCAGTGTAGTCATTTAGACTCCTAAAAATTAGTGGCTGCCTTTATATTTTTTCCGAGGCTTTGTCAGCCCTTACTAATGCACACAATCACACAAACAGACCATCACAGATGAAAAGACAAGCCCGGAAAGTAGCATTTTATCACTTGCCTACTGTTGACTTGGTGACATTAAGCTTAAGTAACCAATACACCAGTAAAACTGTTCCAAACTGTGTGTGGATACAAACAGACACACTCTCCTCTGACTCTATGCCTGGCGTCTCTTTTGCATTAGTTGTCAACCAGAAAGTCGGAAGTAAAGAGAGGCAATCTCTAACTTCCATGAGGAATCCATGAAGAAACACAGCTAGATTATAAGAGGATGTGCTGGGGCATTTTGCAGGCACAGCCTGTAAAACCTTTTCATTTTGAGATAGATTTGCCTTCTCCTAAGTTATAGTCCTGTAATTACAGCAATGCAAGTCTGACTTAATATTTCGTTGATGACCAAAAGAAAGAAATGCAAGTAGATAAGCATGATAGATTAATTTGAATGTACGTTAACTCAATACTATGGGTTACTGCTAGGTGACGAATTATAGCATCAGTTTCCATAGCCTTCATTCCTCATTCCTCATTTCCTGAGGATGGGGAGCCCAGACAGGGCTTAGTTGGACACTCTTGTGATCAAAAGAGGGTATTGTCAGAAAGTGGATCTCACTGGAAGCTCATCTTGAGGACTCACAAGGCAGCTATCAGCAACCAGCTCCTTGGTGTGAAGACTGCACATCACTCTCCATCATTACCTCCCAGCCCTGTCCAAGGGCAGTTTCCAATGTCCCTCAAAGCCACCAAGGGAGAATGTTGCAAGGCAGGGATCACAGTCTTATGCTAGAGAGGTAGAGGCATGAATCACACACCTGGATGATTCTTACACATTACCAAGTACAGCTGCAGCATGAGGTACAACCTTGGCTATCTCTGGAACACAGCTTCTTTGTGTTCTCAGAAAACACCAGGTGAAACCAGAAGATTTCACCTCAGTGATGCTGGTCTTTTCTTAATCACCACTAATTTCTTAGCTCCAGCTCAGCAGCATCAATTGTCCTAGCAGTCTCCTTCTCCTCTTGAATATAAAGCCAGAGACACATGGCCGGAAGCTGCTAAGTTCTGCTGCATGCAGGAGCTGGAACATTGGCCCCCTTGTTCTATTACATTATCACTAGTTTCCTTTTTCTCAGCTCCTTCACTGCCTAAGTTGGCTGCCCTGGATCTTGCTCCATAGACAGACTTTGAATTCAGAGATCTGAATGTCTGTCTCCTAAACACTGAGATTAAAGGTGTGGTCCACCAAGCCTGGATTTAAGCTTTTCTTCACCTAGAATTTGCTCTGTTCTAGGCTGGCCTTGAACTCAGAGATCTGCTGCTTATCTTTGTCTCCTAGGATTAAAGACTTGTACTACCAAGCCTGGACCCAAATTTAGCTGAGAGGAAAGTTGCCCCAAGGTCACCACTCCCTTAATTCAATTTAATATCCTTGAATTCAGCTCCACTTCACTTCCTGGAGCCCCTTTAATACTCAAACTATATATTTTTACTTTTCCTTTCTCAGCTTGCTATGTTTGTTCACAATTTCTACATCAGACTTAACCAGAGAACAAAGTCTCTGTTGGGCTATTTTGAGACTTCCTTTGTCGATGTAATTAATATAAATCTCTTTACCTTAGCCCTAGGCAGTCTCATCAGACAATGGCAAAAAGCAGCCAAGTTCTTCACCAAAACATCACAAAAACAATCTCTTGGTCACATATTAAAGTCCTTCTCTACTGAAACCTCTTGGGCCATCAGGCCTACACAGTTCAAATGACCCTCAGTCCATATTCCTACTAGGCTGGCCCATTAAGTCCCACTTAAAGCATTTCATGGCTTTCCAAACCCAAAGTCCCAAAATCCACATTCTTCCAAACAAAAGCTTGGTTAGGCCTATCACAGCAATACCCGAGTCCCTGGTACCAACTTCTGTATTAGTCAGGGTTCTCTAGAGTCATAGGTGTGTATAGTCTCTATATAGTTAGGGAATTTGTCGATGACTTATAGTTTGTAATCCAACTCTCTAATAATGGTCAGCAGCAGCTGTGGATGGAAGTCCAAGGATCTAGCAGTCGCTCAGTCCCATGAGGCAAGCAGGCAAGGAAGAGAGTGAGTCTTCCTTCTTCCAATGTCTTTATGTAGGTCTCCAGCAGAGGATGTGACCCAGATTAAAGACTGTAGGTCTCCAGCAGAGGGTGTGGCTCAGATTAAAGGCATGTGCCACCACACCTTTAATTCCAGACGACCTCGAACTCAGATCTCCTTGTCTTAATCTTCTGGAATTCATAGCACTGTGCTTCCAGATCTTGAATGCCAAGATCCAGGTCAGAAACTTGTATCTCTGAACCTCCAGATAAGGATCACAGGTGAGCCTTCCAATTCTGGATTGTAGTTCATTCCAGATATAATCAAGCTGACAACCAGGAATAGCCACTACAATATGTGTAAACTATATATACTGTATATATACAGCATATATACACTATATAATATACATAATATACACAGTATATATGTGCATATATAATTATGTACTAGAGAATGAAACAGAACTAGCTTATGGAATGTCTGCTCAGCTAGAAAGAGCTAGAAACTAAATATGCATATATCCTCAGAGAGAGTATGGTAATGCACTATACTTTAGCACACAAGAAATCCTGAAATCTATTCACTCTGTCTTGTCACATAAGCTGTCAGAGCGTGAGTCTGAAATGCAGCCCACCTCCTCATGTTTCAAGTGCACACTTCTGAGTTTGTCGTGAGACTCTAAAGACCAAGAAGCCATCAGGAGGTAGTGCCAGACAGCTTGTGGACCTCAGCCCCATGACTCTGGCCGGCGCAGGCCTCTTCAGCTCTATCTCACACTATGTGCATATTTCTGGCCTCACATTCCTGCCCCATGAGCATTCTGCTCCGCTTTCCCTGCTGGGATGGTCAGAATACCCTCCAACACTCAAAATAAATCCCTTAAACTGGCTTTTTCAGGTGCCCCCATCTCTGTGTCAGAGTGCTCTGATACAGGAGTGCAATGGCCACTGTCACTGCTGACTGTGACACCTCAGTGAATCAGCTCACCAAGGAGTTCACAGCTGCAAAGTGGGGGAAGGGCTGGAATAAACAGTCTGCAGTCTCTTCCGTTAAAAAAGTAAATAAATAAAAGCCAGTGTATTAAAGAACCTAACTTTAAAAAAAAATTACATCCTTCATATTAAAGATAGTATAGGCAAATCCATGACAAAGGAGCAAATGTTTTTCTTAGATCCCTTCTCGGGCCAATATAATTTACTCTCTACACCAGATAGTTTTTGTCAACTTGATGCAAGCTAGAGTCGTTTGTGAGGCAAGAACCTCAACTGAGAAACCTGCTCTGTAAGATCCAGCTGTGGGGCTTTTTATCAATTAGTGATCAGCAGGCAAGGGCGCAGCCCATTGTGGGTGGTGCCATCCCTGGGCTGGTCATCCTGGCTTCTATAAGAAAGCAGACTGAGTACCTTGAAAACAAGCCAGTGAATGCACCTCCACAGCCTCTGCATCTGCTCCTGCCTCCAGGGTCCTGCCCTGCCCGAGCTCCTGTCCAGACTTCCCTAGATGATGAACAGTGATGTAGAATCGTAAACAAAATAAATCCTCCTCTCTGCCATGTTGCTTTTAGTCGTGGTGAATCATCACATAATAGTAATCCTAACTAAAATACTCTTCTTTCGTCAATATCAAACAAGTTTCCATTTATTAATTTCCTGTGTGTTGGTATTAAAGTGAATTCCTGTGATGGGTGTGCCTTCCTGATTATGCCAAATGCTTGCTTTTTGTATTCCAACTTCAATCAATGCCTGGGTGATGAGTGCAAAAGTGGATACAGCTTATAAGATAGGTAAGGTAGTATTCCTTCTGGATTCTTCTGTTTTCAGACCATACACAATAAGTACTCAGACCAAAAGAAAGAAGCAGTAATGCCAACCCTGTAGAGAATACACACTTGTAAATATGCAGCTAAACCACTTAGACTGAACAGAATTTACCTCACATTATTACCCCCCAAAAAACATCACATCACAGAAGAAAAAAATGGTTTTAGAGTACCAGCTTGTCAGTGTGATCAGAATTATAGTACTAGCCAACCTGTACTTGGTGGCAGTCACTCAGCAAGCAGCACTCCGCCATCTTTTATCTCATATCTTGCCATCATTCGATTCTTTATATGAATTTACGCTAATGGCCATATTAACATGAGTCCATTAATCCACTCATTTTGCACACAAGAGTTGATATGGAACCATCCCAGAGAAAAACCACTAGCATCCAAATCAGAAACTATGTATCTTCTGGTTGCTTAAAGATATGTGATAGAAATTCCTCAAACCTCCCACACAATTGGAATGTAATTTAATTCTTTTTTTTTAATTCCTTCGGACTTTTTCCCCAAATTTTTTCAGACTTGGATTATTGGCTTGGTTGATTAGTTGAGAAAAATAAACATCATTCTATTTACCTACATGTTCTAAAAACAAGAACCAGTTTAGTATGGTTATTTCCCATATGCATATATTTTCTAATGTATATTTCTATTAGCTAATAAATATCTCTATGACTGATACTAAAATCCTTGATGAAATAAACCACTTTGAATATTCCATTTAAATCATCATTCTTTTATACTATAAGGAGAACTTCCAACTTGATATTTAAATCTTGAGGTTCTTTAAAAACTATTCTTTAATCATTCATGATAATTAGAAGAAACACGTGGCTCCAGGATTTAGGATGTTACACAAATGATCACCTCAACTTTTCCATCTATAAATGGCCATATCTCACACACTTGATGGGAAGAAGATATGGAACCAGTCTGTGTGTGTGAGTAGTCTGTACTGTGGCCTGTTATGATCCCTGCCTCCTGGGATCCAGGAAGAATATGAGTCAGATTGAATGAAGGCCAACCTGTATGACCAATAAATAAAACAGAGTGACTTCCAAGTTCTTCTCAAATAACAAGTAGAAAGTTAAGGTGGGAAGCACACACTCTATTGTTCTTTCTACTGCTACACACAAGTAAACCTCTTTATGTGCAATTCAGTGCAGGATCTGTAATTACAGTGGGAAACAAAACAGAGCTTAGAGAACGTAGCAGAGAGCCAGAACAACAGACAACAGAGCAAACAAGTACAGTACAGTGTGGCGAGCACTGTGCCGTGCACGTGGACTGCTGGAACTCGCAGATTCTGTATCAAGAGTAACTCCCACATTCTGGAAGGTCACAGGTGGCCGCCAAGAAGAAAACCTTCCAAAGATAAAAGGCAGTGAACTGGGACAAAAGAGTGCTCAGTTATTCAGCAAGCCTGAAATTTGGCATTGATACCAAGTGACCCATTCATTCTTTTAGCTTCAGTTCCGTGGGCATCCACTATATACCAGGAACTATTCCAGGTTCTGGAGAGTCATAGTAAACAGATTCCGGAGTCCGTCTCCTTCCTTCCTCCCCTCTCTCCTCCTTCCCTGTCTCCCTCCCTTCCTTTCTTTCTGTTGTTGTTTTGTTTTGTGATGAGGTCTCTCTATGTAGCCCAGGCTGGCCTCAGACTAGATGTTCTCTTGCCACTGCTTCTCAACAACTAGGTTTACACCCAAGCACAGCCACCTGGATTATTCTTTTCTTCTAAAATGTTTAGATTTATTTTGTATGTGTTTGAGATTTTGACTGCGTATATGCCTGTGTACCACATGACTGCAGTGTCTGGGGAAGTCATGAGAGTACTTCTAACTGCCAACTCGTCTCTCTAGCCCCACATGGCTTATTCTTGAATGAAATAGGGACCTATGCTAACCAAAGCAGTAGATTACTAATGGTTCAGAGAACAGATTTTAGTCAGCATAAAAGATTAAAATCACGCTCTGATTAATACCGGTTTGTGACTGTGGGTAAGATTCACACCCTCTCTGCGCGTGTTTCCTAAAAATGTGACAACACTTCATACTTCCTGGGTGGTTGCAAGAAAGTAAATGAGTTCTTGCCCATGCTGCAGGCAGAACCCGGTAACCGAGAGCTGGGCCCAGGCCCCTGGCAAGCACGCCTAGGCTCTGAACTCCATTTGGATTCACCCTCTCCTCTCCCAAGTTGAAGAAAAGACACAAGTTTAGATTTCAAATACAAGTGATCCTCACAAAGTAGGTCATTTCTGTCTCCACAGAAGGTTGGCATTTTCAGAAATGTACTGCTTGAATAATTCTGAAGTGTGTGTTGCAAACACACAAACGTTCTAACCACGCTGCCAGCAGTATTCCCAGATCAGACATCCCTCAAGCTACTTTTTCTACACAGTCCCAGGACAGCCTGTTGAGAAAGATAGTACTTAGTGTCCTAGATGGCTTCCTATAGCTGTGAGAAACACCACTACCAAAAGCAACTTGGGGAAGAAAGAGTTCACTTCACCAGACAGCTTACAGCCCACCAAGAATAAAAGTAATAATGGGAACCCAAAGCAGGACCCTGGAGATAGAAACAGAAGTGGAGGCCCCGGGGGGGTACTAGCTGCCTGCTAGCTCTCCATGGCCAAGGCGTCATGGCTTGCTTTGACAATCTTCTTATACAACCCAGGACCACCTGCCCAGTTATCACTGTGGGCAGCACAGTGGCCTGGGATCTCCCAATCGTTAATCAAGAAAATGCCCCCACACACTTGCCCACAGGCAGTCTGATGGAGACACTTTCTCAGATTTGCCTATGAGCAATATGATGGAGACACATTCCCAATTGAGATTTCCTCTTCTCAGATGACCTTAGGTTGTGTCAAGTTGTCAAAAGTCAAGCCAGCACATTTAGTGTAGTAAAATTCCAGGAGAAAAATAACGTATGTTTGTTTAAATACATTGTGATTCATTGAATCAAATATTTTGAATGAATAATACAAGTAAGCTTTGAGACACTGAACGTTTGATAGAAAGTGGTGGTGGGGGAGATGAAAAGTGGACGGTTCCTCAAGCGTATTCACCACTGTGGATCTTCTAAAAATCGTTTCATGTGGTTCGTACTCCCAGAGAGCAGCTGCATCTAGAATGGCTGCGGAGGAAGCCAAGGATTGTAAAAATCATCCACTCTGAAGACGCAAGACCTCTGAGGTCATCATACCTGCTCTGCAGTCAGTCAGCTCAGTCTGTTCTCCCAGCATGGCCTCGGGGCCTTTCCACTGCACACTCACCCCACCACCAGTCCCGTGTGACACCTCTCCACCATCTCACAGCGTTCTCTTAGGTCATTTTCCCCTGATGTTCATCCCAATTTTGTTTTCTCTTAGCTTCACGCCCTTACTCATGGGCTTACCAAGGCAGGCTTAACATGGCTTCTCTTCTCTCTCTCTCTCTCTCTCTCTCTCTCTCTCTCTCTCTCTCTCTCTCTCTCTCTGGGCATAGTCTCTTCATCAGATGAATGTCATTGGCAACTTCAACCAGCCATGTTCACAAGGTCTCAAGCAGTAGTATTTAAGGATATAGGTGCCTCATCTAGAAGTCCGCAGTAACAATGCAAGACGTGGGGAAGAGAGACAATGAGGAAGCAAGACAATATATGCCCACAGCTGCCCTGGGTTCACATGTTCAGGGCAATGGAGGTTAATGCTTTTCCTTTTCCCTAATGTCCTTCCCCATTTCTAGGTTCTTTCTGGCTTTGAGGTGATCAGGGAGAAACATTCAGGCCACCCTCTCTTGGACAGTCTGCCACACCCTGTGACCCACTACAGTCTTTCAGCCTAGAACACGGGACTGTTCTGGTTCCTGATCGCCCTGGAGCTAGAGAGAAGGGCGTGTGACCATAAACTGGCCTTATTCATTCATAACTGAGGGTGTCAGATCTGTGTGTGCTCCAAGGACAGTAGCCACCGGTGTATATGTGGGATGTGTATGTGTGCACACACGTGTGTGTAAAATCACTTTGTGCTTTGTATCTTACTGTTGTTTCTTGTCACGGTTGAATATTTTTTGCCACATCCTAAAATTAAAGTTCTACCACAGCCATGTGCACCTATATGCACATGGGTATATAAAATTGTATACATAAGAAACTTTAAAAACCAAATTTTAGATTATTTTCCTCTGTTTGATTTATTTTAAAATACTTTAAACCCATTAAGCTGATCTTACAATTCACCATCAAGTCAAAATCAAAAGTTTGAAAACTTAAGGAAGTTGTAGATACCTCGACCCCCACAGGATGGTGTCTGATCTTGTCCTCTGGTCTCCCCTTCATGCTGATTAGTGGTCTCATCCCACCTAGAAGCTGACTATGACAAACAATGTCTATTCCCTGACCCCAGAGCAGAGGAGAGGAGACAATGAGGCCGGAATGCTGAAGACAAAGGCCAGACATCCTCCTCACAGGAGCTGTGGAGAGGCCAGTGTCTGCAGAGGCTGATTTCATGATCAGTCGCTAAGGTAGAACTGAGAACCCACATCCATGGACACATCTCAGAGCTATCTAAGTACTGCTTACTCTATAATAATGGAAGTCTTCAGGGCCCCTCGATAAATATTTCTGTTTGAGACTTTTCTATTCCCACAGAGTTTACTTTAATTACATTATATGTGAGAACTCATAAAAGTTATCAAAAAGCTTTATGCATGATACATTTCTTTTAAACCTTCTTTTTAGTTTCTTATTATCTCAATGCCTTTAAACAAGTTGAATAATAATTCTGCTAGAACATTTCTTCCTTAGGAAAAAAAATAAAGATGCTGTTTGGAGAGAGAAAGAATGAATTATGTGAGGTCAAATCAGAACCCTGGAGATGAGGCATCACTTTATAACACTGGGGAAGATTATTTTAATGGATGAGGAATTGGCTATACTTTAATGACTTTGAGGAAGTATGTTCACTGTAGATGTCAGACATTTGTTTTATCCTGGAAGAAGTGCTATGTCATGTACTGTTTAGGAAATGCCTAGCCTGCTAAGTGTGTTTTACTGGCCTTGCTGCCTCAACAAACTATCCCAGAAAACACCAAGAGGGTCAGTATTTAAAATCTACCTGTCTGCATGGGCTCTACACTGGCGACAATAAACACAGAAATTAGGAGGGACACAGTTTCTCACCCCTCAGAACTTTAAACTCCTGCTCTGGTGCCAAGCAACACAGTCCTCTGCCACTTAATAGACAGAAGACCTGGGTAACACCCACTCATACCTTCCCAGAATCAGCCTTACCCTTGGCTTTTCCACACTTGTAAGAGCAAGTTCTTTGTTTGGCTATAAGTTTTCCACTGATGCCAACATGCAAATGTGTTTATTAAACCAAAAATATTCCTTAACCATTACAACTTAAGTAGAAACTCAGATGAAGAGAAAACTGTCAGAGGTATGGAGAGAGAGGAGGAGAAATGGATGACTAAGGCAATTCTAGATAGGAGACATCTGTGGGACATGTCATATAAGACAACCTTAGAAGGTAAGAAGTCCACACTGTATAGCCAAAGACACTGAGATGGTATCATTCTGACTATTTTAAATAATGCTGATCTCCCTCCATGAATCTTTTGAGCTCTGATACACACACACACACACACACACACACACACACACACACACACATATATATATATAATCTGTTGCATGTAATTTTAAGAGTAAGCTAGCCACACTCTCCACCAAAGGCCATCTCAGCTCCACCAAACCACCAGCTATGGTGCATTAGCCAGGAATGCTGGGAACTGCACTCCCTCTCCTCTGACCAACCACCCAAGGCTAGTTCCACCAATATCCACCCCACCCCTGGGCTGTGCCTTTTCTCCTGCCCACCTGAGTTGTTGTGGATGGAAAACAGCACACAGTTCTAACACTTTAAAACCAACCAGATAACACAACTGCTGGATTCAGAATTTATTGTCCTAAACTCATCAGTTATCCCATACCAGAATTCCACCAGCGGCAGAGGCTGCCACTGGTTCTAGTTGCCCTCAGGCCTTACATGGTCCGTGCTCCTCTCCCCAAAGCCCTCTCTCTAACTCGGCCCTTCCTCTTCCTCCTGGGACCCGGAAATCCCACCTTTTTATCTTTACCCAGTGATTATATATATATATAAAACGTAAGGTTGACGAAAGGCTCCAAAGACTTTGTGGGTAGCTCTTATAAGTGTGGAAAAGCTAAGGGTAAGACTGACTCTTGGAGGGTGTGATATACATAGAGAGAGAAAGAGAGAGAAAGACAGATGTATATATTGAGAGATATATTGATATATATCAAAGCCCATATTCATATATGTAAATTAATATTTAAAAATAATAGCTATTTCTAGAGATTGGTTCTTGTGAACGAATGGCTAACATCAAGTTCATTGTCCAGACAAGAGAAAGAGGTTCCCTAGAAGTGGAAGCCCTGCGAAGGCCAATGTGGGTTTTTTTCCAGGGCTTTCCTACAGTTGCACAATTACTTACCATGTACTTACTTCACAAAACAATCCTTCAAACAAATAATTCAGCCTCATCTGCAGAGATGGCTCAGTGATTAAAAGCACTTGCTCTCCTGCAGAAGACCCAGGCTTGGTCCCCACGGACTCAAGGGATCCCATTTTGCAAACCACCACTGTAGAATAAAGAAGAGCCCTTAGCACCCAGTGCATTATATGAAGACTGAGTGGGGCCAGGGATGCCCCACTTCATGTCAGGAGAACATGAGCCAATGGAGAGGAACCATGGGAAAACATCTTCAAAACAGCTGAAATGGATGATTAATGCCATGGTTATCAGAACAACTTGTGTAAAAAGGGAAAACGAATGGAGATAAACAAAATCAAGGAAAACTATTTATCTGAGTTTAAATATTTAAATATTTAAATTTAAATATTTAAATTTAAAATATTTGGTTTGTTCTATAAATTATAGACACTCATGTAGCTTTACCATCTACACTTAGCTATATATGCAACAATGACAATTTTATGTCTATAGTATGCATGTACACATATATATTAAAAATGCACTTCAAGAGAACATCACCATACCATAGCTATGAAAACTGAGGCACTGCAGGACCTGAGCAGAGATTATGGAGGGAGTGACCCACAGGGGGATTCACTACTGTCAAGCCCACAGCCGCCTGGAGAGCCTGGGGCAGAGGTACTTTGTGAGAATATTTCTTTAGGGGAAAGCAGCAGTGGCCCCATACAAACCCTGACATAGATGTGGCAGTGTTGCCCAGTGTGGAGGTGGCAGTGGCACTTCAGACTCTGAGAGCACAGTAGGTTCCATCAGAGAATCTAGAACACAGGAACTGGCTCTGGAGTGCTTTTACTGAGAAAGGTGACCTGCAGGTCAGAGTGCTGTCCGCCTTGCCGGCCATGCCTGACCTGGCTCAGAAACATGCCTTGTGGCCAGAAGAGCAGACCTGAAACTCTAACTCTTAGTAGCTGTGTGTCCTGGAGTGAACTGTGGCTTCTCTGGGGCTCCTCGTTTATAAAGCAGAGGTAATAAACCTGCTCACCTCATAGAACATCTGTGAGAATTGGATGATATAATATGTATAAGGTGTTAACAATTGTCCGTGGCATGAAATCAGCATTCTGTCACTGTGGGCTAGAAACCAAAATAAGGCCCCATGGGAGGCCCAGTAATCTAGAGGTTTGCCACCCAGGCCACCAGAAAGCATCCTACCTTAGTTAGGGCCTTATTGCTGTGAAGAGACACCATGATCAGAGCAACTCATATTAAAAAATTAAAAAAAGCAAGACCTTTACTGGAGACTGACTTATGGTTCAGGTTTAGTTCATTATCATTACAACAGGAAGCATGGTGACACACAGCACCACGGTGCTAGAGACAGCTGAGAGTTCCACATCTCCATAGACAGGCAGCAGGAAGTGAATGTCGCAGCAGACCCACCTGGCTTGAGCATTTGTGACCTCAAAGCCCACCCTCTAATGGCTCACTTCCTCCAACAAAGCCACACCTACTCCAACAAGGCCACACCTCCCAATAGTGCCACTCCCTAAGAGCCTACGGGAGAGGGGGTTGGGAGGAGATCATTTCCATTCGAATCACCACAGGTACTGTGTGACTAGATCCAGAAAGAATGGGGTTTAGGAAGGGCAGTCACCCAAAGGGATAGTGTCAACTGTGTCAGGACCTGTCTATGCCACAGGGTCAGGAGTCTGAGTCCCCAAAAAGACTGCACAAGAGAAGGAGTTGGCTGGAACACCAGCCCACACTCAGAATCAGTTCATGAGTCCCTCTCCTTCCTCCTACCCCACCCATTCATCTTAAAGGATGATCTCAGCCTGGATCAGGCGAAGAACGCAATCATTTCCAACTGCACAGTTGCACAGCTCGGAAACAGGAAACGGGGCCCTGGAAAGGTTCCTCTCCCAAGCAGGCACAGAGCCTAACCCTTGGGCATGCGGCTGCTTACCTGTCCTCTCTAAATGCTCAAGGAGTCAGAGTGGACACTTACAGCCCATGCTCCTTGCCAGCCTCTCCTTCTAGAGGTGAGTTCCTATCCTCAAGGTGCTTTCTCCACCCACACGGTGAGCGAGTGGGCAGGCAGGCACCCGCTTTATTAGCTCAGTTTACAATGGGGAAATCCTGGGCTTGCCTGGTGCTCCCACACATGGAGAGGCGCCTAGCCTCTGCCTTCAGGGTTCCTGGGGCCCCTCCCTCACAGTCAGTTCTAACTCAGGTGTCATAACTTCCCCCTCGGCCATGTAAAAGTCCTTCTGCTGAAGTTATAGCCTATTCTACAAGCAAGGACTCCCATATAAACACGGATATTCTTGACAAGTATAGTCAATGCTGTTATTTTCAAGAGAATATTCTCCACTACCACACTCTCAGACAGCAGCATCAGAACCTATCAGCAGTATCAGTGTCTGATCTCACCTTTTATCTCCAGCACTCAGGTTAAGTAACGAAGAATCTTGATAATGAATATTTGTGGAAATGGAATTAGAGTGGCTGTAGTCCCCTCTAGTGAGGGAACTGTTCAGTTGGGAATGTCAGTTTAAATCAGCTTGTCTAGGACCTTCAGTCTCGAGGGTCTGGACTGACCACAGAAGCAGGGGCTACTGCTGGGAATGAGATTCAGGACAAGGAAGCCCTGAGTCCTGAGGGATGATTCCCAGATGTCAGTCCTCGGCACAGCTTCCTCTGGCCTGCAGATCCTTAGAAAGGATGCAGGAACACAAATGGGATTCTAGATAGTAAAGTTATGAACCCCCATACTCCTACTACTAATCACAGGGAATCTCAAGGTCCCAAGTCCCAGCACAGCTCCAGTTCTATTTTACCAGGACCAGTGAGTTCATGAAGGGAATCCTGTTGTCTCTGTTCTAAGAAGAGCAGCCAGTTCTTCACAGGCACACAGTGACCAGCTCCACTACCGTAACCCGCATGGCTGTGTTCTTCACCCCACATCAGCCTTCTCAGAAAGAAGAAGGGTAATCTGGCCTGAGGGGGAGCTGAAGACTCATGGGGTTTGGCTCACCAATGCGGTGGTCGGATGAGATGCTTTGTACTGAAGGGAAGGATAGAAGACAAATGGAATCCAGATGTCATGCTGAGCAAATCACAGTGGGCTAGATTCCATTTTATATACACAGGTAGTAGGGGAGCGTGTGTGTGTGTGTGTGTGTGTGTGTGTGTGTGTGTGTGTGTGTGTGTATGTGGTGTATGTGTGAGTGTGTGTGTGTGTGTATGTATGTATGTATGTATGTATGTATGTATTGCATATGTGTGTGGTGTATGTGTGTATGTATGTGCATGTGTGTGTTGCATGTGTGTGTGGCCTATGACTGTTTTCAATTTAACAGTTCACAGTGGTATTTTACAATTAGTATCTGTGGATTTTTAATCTGTTTTCAGTATGTACCAAACATCAGTCATAGGCAATCCAATTACATTTTTCGGTAAGGTCTATATGCTAGGTACAGTGATGTCCATTTCACAGTTAGGAACATTGAGAGAGATAAGCATCTTCTCCAATCTCACACACAATGAAGCAAAGTGCTTAAGAGCATCTCTGACCACCATTAACGAGTAGATAAAGATCCAACAAGTGACGGCTATGCAAGTACAGCTCTCCCTAAATGCCTCCCTCCTTTCTGTTCGGAGACACTGAGGGAGTCAGAAGCGTGGGTCCCACTCCAGGCGAGGTTGAAAAGTCCTTTTCATGCCACTTGGAAAAGCTTAGACACTTCGCAGTGTCCTGTCATTACCACCCACAGCTAATATTTTGGCTATGACCACTTCTTCCTATAAAGATTTTTAATCTAATAATTAGAAGAAAATCTCTTTCCACTTGCTGAGAAAACTAAGTGGAATCCGTTACATGGTAGTTAATTTAATAAAGTTCATTTTTCCACTATAGGTTCTTCTTATTAGGAGCTTAAATTTCATGTGTGTGTGTGTGTGTGTGTGTGTGAATACATTAAAAGAACCATATTTAAGAAAAGTCAAATATGAGTTTGCAAGTGAGGTAAAACCTGGATCATGGCACAAAATCAGGAATTTTAAATCCAACCATTATGGAGGAAGTGTTTGCTATGCCCCACCCCCACACAGTCCAAATGCTTTAAATGGCACTGAGAGCTTTTATAGTCAGGTGCAGTCTAACTTACTATCCTTGTTTCTTCTTCTCTGAAAACACAAGCTATTCCCCAAGCCCATGAGCTGCTGGGTCTTAGGCCTCTCTGGGACTTGTTTAGTCTAGGTCAGCTTCAAACTTGCCAAGAAGCAGTGGGCGACCTCCTCCCACCGACACCTTACAGGTGTTGGAATTACAGGCACGCACCCCCACACCCAGCTAAGAGACCTGGCTTTCTAAACTTCATCTTGACCTTGTCTGGACATTTTTCTCCATTCTTGCTAGAAATGTTTCTACACTACTCCTGCCCCATGATACCTGTGACATAGCCAAAGTACCTCTGTCTCTCTGTGTCTGTCTGCCTCTCTCTGTCTCTCTCCATAAGTCTCTGTCTCTCTGTCTCTCATCTGTGTCTCTGTCTCTTTCTTCTCTGTTCCTCCCCCTGCTTTCCAGCCCTCTGGCCTTTTATGACAGAACTACTCTGTTTCTGCTTCACCCTCTCCACAAGTCCCCGGGTACTGAATCCACTAGTCAGATATTAATTAAGACTTCTCAGAATTACCATATTTCCTCAGAATTTGCTTTAAGCTGTAAAAGAGCCCTCTGAAATCTGCTTTATTCTGTTCCTTCTTTGGCTTGTGAGCAAAACCCAGTAGGACTAAAGAAAAGAGGAAAGGGGGAAATAAAAACTTTTTTTCATACATTAGCTCTGTCTCCTTGTCCTGGGGGAGGGGCCCAGGTTGAATGGCGCTGACAGACATATTTTACCTCTAACGTCTTTTTACCCTTGCAACTCAGCTAGAATGAAAGGGAAGACAAGAGAAAGAGAAGGAAGGACAGGAAAGGAAAGCTAGAGAGACAGAGACTGGGGGCAGGAAAGACAAAGGCCCATTGTCTCAGGCAAAGCTCTTGCTCAGCGCCTTGGCACTGGCCAGTTTCATGGCCTCTTATGACATCTGCCCCACCTGCCTGCTTGCACACACCCTTCAAATTGGCTTCAAATTTTACTGCATTTTCTAAATAATAAAGCTTGCGTTATTCCCGCAGCATGCTCTCCACGTACAGAGGGCATAGCCCAACGCCACAGCTTCTGAAAGTTGCTCTCTGTCGGTAGGTGTGCTATTAGAGGCAGATTGTATTTTATAGATGATTTCCTGTTTCCCAAAAGGCACCTCAAGCGTCCTGTCTCCAACATAAAATGCGAAAAGCCCCATCCTGTGAGCACATACTCGGCACCAGCAAGAGTGTAAACAGATAAAAAAGGAAATCTGCCCTCCATGTAGGTCATGACTGAATTTCTAAGATTTCTTTAATTATCATGATAATACTTCTTGATCATCTGATTTCTAAAATGAGAAAAAATAAAGACTTTTAGATACTTTTGTGATCAAGTATCATTGTTTTAGTGAGAAATGGTTTGGTTTTTTTTTTTAATTCAGGTATCTGCATCTGTACCTGATTACAGTAATGATGATAATAATAATAAGTTATACTTTATAGGCCTAAAATTCCAAAGGCCCTTGAGCACCTCACCATCATCATTATCATAACTCACAGTTAATTATACACTGACAGTCTGGGCATGCAGGGGAAAATGCTTGTCAGGAAACTGACTCACTTGTAGTGGGTAGGTCAGTGGTTCAAATCCTGGGAAGGAAACCGGTAAGCAGAGGTTGACGCTTCCTTGGACACTCCATGTCCACAGGGCTGTGCCCCACAGTTGCTTGGGAACGAGAAGGGTGGCGTGTCACAGAGGAGACAGAATGAGGAGCCAGGGCCTAGGCTGCCTCTGATGGCTATTTGGTTTCAGTTCTCCAAGACTGCTTTGGTTGAAAATAGTTTCCTTCTTTGACTGTTTTGTTTTGCTCCCTTTAGGCATTAGCTACTGTTCCATCGCTGACAAAGGCAACTAAAGGAAACGGGTTTATTACAGCTCAGGGTGGACAAGGAAAGGCGGGATAGAAAGGCCATACCTGGCGGAGGACACAGGAAAACTGGTCACGTTGTATGAGATCCGGTGCTGCTCAGGTCCCTTCTCCTCATTTAGTTCAGGATGCCAGACTAGGGGCGGTGCCGCCCACACTCAGAGTCAGCCCTCCCTCACCCTTACACTCATGCCCATGATTCTAAATGCTTCAGTTGATGGTTAATATTAGCCATCACAGACTATTAGAACAAAATACCACAGTCTGGGTGGCTTAAACAACAGAAATCTGCTTCCTCACAGTTCTAAAAGGGGACCCCCATGAACAAGGGGTTGGTAAAGGTTCTTTCTGATGAGATCTTTCCCTTTGGTTTTTGCATGGCCATTTTCTCCTTTGTCCCCAGATGACTCCCCTCCCCCAGTGTAACTCCGTGCCCTAGTATCTTCTTATAGGGATACCAGTCATTTGGATCAGGATTCATCCTAAAGACACCATTTTACCTTGGCTCCTTAAAAACCATAGTTCCAAATGCAGCCATATTCTAAAGTAACTTGACTAAGAATTCATCATATGAAGATGCAGTACATTGATAACTAATGACACCTCAGCTCTGGCCTTAGTACATGCTGTGGGTACAACTACTATCATCCATTCTTCACACTCCTCCACCAAAACTTGGCATTTTCCTTCAGAGAAAGAGAGATAACACTCCTCTCTATGGGGCACCCTATGTTCCCATTTAAAGTTAAGCCCAAACTGAGCACTTCCAAATGCGTTCCCTCACTGGTAAAGCTGATGTTGCTCCACTCTTGGTCCGCATTAGCAGGGTCTAGCTCATTATTTCATAGGCCCTGCCACATTCTGAGATTATCACTCTCTCTAACTCCTTCACTTATACATACTGTCTTTCCCTCTAGACCCTATATTCTAAAGCAATAAAGACCTTGTCAGAGCTTGTAGCTAGATCCCAAGACCTAAGAAAGAATTAGCACATAGTAGGGTTCAACATCTTAGTAAATGAGTGAGTTTAAGGATTAGCAACTGTAGATATAATGACAAGATGTAGCCCTCATAGAAATTTAAGAGTTTCCCAAATGGCCTTTGTTCTCTGGTGAATATGCCAAAGATCCATCATCATCACAAAAGCTCAGAAGTCTAGTTTTGTGTGCATCCAAAGGACAAATCCATCACCCAAAGGATGCACACTATGCCAAACTCGCCAGCCTGATGCAAAGAGGACTCTACCCACAGGAAAGGCAGCAGCTGAGACTAAGTAATCATGTGGCATCACATCTGGCTAAATGCTCTGATCTCACAACAAGGGTATCTTACCAGTGGTGATGGGAGCTGGGAATCCCAAGACAAGGCTTCCTGGTCAGGGCATCTTCCGCTTCAAGGGCTTTTCTATCGTAAAGTTCCTGGCTCTGTCCAGCTCTTTGTTATGAAGCATTCCAATTGTGCTTCTGTAGTTTTTTTCTGCAATTCAATCTCTCATTAGTATATGGAGTTGGATGGATGCACATTGTTGAAGATGCAATTTACTATCATTCATTCATATACATACATATATATATATACATATATACATATACACATATATATAATTTTCTCTTAAGAACTCTATTACACCATCAGAGAAAGGAGAGCCAGCAAACATTCAGTAGGAGTAGACAATGGCCACGAGGAAAGACAAAACCTGGAGGGTGAGATGCCCTTGAAGATGTTCAAAAGAAAGTCATAGCCAAAGCAAGGAGCTGCGTGGGATGGGGACGGAGGAGCAGTAGAGATGAACAGCCAAGTTGAAAAGAGCAGTTTGAGTTTAATAGGTTGGAACCCAGTTGAGGTGGGTGGAGAATATCAGAAATATAAACAATCATTATACATGGATTTTTCTTGATTTGCAAAGTAAGCAAGCAGAGAAATTGGCGGAAGAAGGTGCCTCGTGCAAAAGCTATTATTTTAAGTTCTAAATAATACACAGGAGAATTCTCATATAAGAACAAAAATGACCCACCGACAAAGAAACAGTATGGTTCATCGGAAGGCCAGTGAGCTGGGGTGTGGAGTGGAGGGTCAGGCTTGTCTTCATCAGGATCACAGCCTTTTCACCTTCCCTTCCACTGGGCAATAAGTAGTTTTTGATACAGAAAAGAAGGTAGAGAAGTGGGATGCATTGATTTCTTCTGTCTTCCCTGGAAGTAGGAATCCAGTCTACTGGTGAGAAAGATGTCATATTTAAAGGATGTGGAGGAGAAGACCTGAGTGGAGAAGACGAATGGTGCTGGATGGCCACACGTGGCTCAAGATGCTTGTGTGGTTTACTGTCATGACTTTATAGTAAGCTCAGACAGCACCAAACAAATAAGACCTTTAGGCTACGGTGGCTCAAAGGAAAACAAGACAGTGGTAAGCTGGAACCTTTGGAAACTTTGCAGAAGAGGCTGGAATTGAGGCCTTGCGGATCAGTAAAATGCAAGTCCAGCAGGCACAGCAAGGCTGGAAGCTGGGATAAGCATGGGACTGGATGGATGGAAAAGAAAGCAGCCTTGCTGAACAAGGGGATGTTCTGAAGAACGGAGGGTAGGAAGATCACAGAGTCAGGTGAATCATTTGGAAGGAAATTTCTGGCCAGGAGATGTGGCCACAGATAAAACCCATTTTGGAGAACAGGGAAAACAGAAATTTTTGGTTTTGTTCATTTTTGAGCTGCTACATTGGTGATTTTGAATGTTAAGCCTCCCAGCATGAAACAGTCTGGCCATTGATAATCTGTTCAGCAGAACTAACCAATATGGCGCAGAGGTAGCAATGGGTCATTCACTGAATACTTCCACTGTGGCAGCAGGGTGCTAAGTTCTCACATGATAATTTCAATTAGTCTTGGGAACAACCCCTTGCATAGATAGTAGATACGTTCACTAGTCTCATCTTATAAATGAGAAACCAAGATACAGAAAATTATACCTACAGCTCACACCTAGGAATAAGAAGGGCCAGCCTCAAACCCAGACTATAGTCTTGGCCATGACTGTCTGTCTGTCTGTCAGGTCCTTGGCTAACAGTGGTGTTGTAGAAGAAATTGCCACACAAAGGAGAGACCAAGTCCCCAGCTCTATATAAAGAACATAGGGCCCAGGTGACTGAGGGGCAAACTGGAATGCAGGAAACAGTTATGGAGCGATCCCAGACTGCTAGCTCCTCCCACAAGGCTGATAAGACAGCATCTGCTGTACAATTGCAGAAGCCCAAAGAGAAAGGCAGGGAAGCAAGGAGAAGCATTGAAAGTTAGATGCAATATATAGACTTGACTACATCTCTGTTATATCTCCTGCCCAAAACAAGTCCACATGAAAATGCCAAACCAAGCAATCTTATGCTAACCTGCTGCTCCGTTTTCAAAAGATAATTATCATCCATCAGTGAGAAACAGAAACCCGGTACATGGTCCTCCAAAGCCGATATTTGCTTCAGGTTATTTTGGTTTTGGTTTTCCTAAAATTTCACCTATTCCTTCTGTACGACTCCTGAATCGCTTGTTGCAAAGTGGACTTGGCCATGTAAAGGGCACAGTCCGAAAACGTAGAGGCACAGGACTGTGCTAGCTACTGTTACTGCTCTGGAGCCCACAGGGTTGATGATAGGTGCACAGAGCCAGCTCGTTCCCCAATATGTTCAGAGAAAAGGCTGCGATAGAAGAGTTTATTTTGTTCCTCCCAATAGGTCAGTTTTAGAATCACAAAGTGTTCTAGGGTCACTTGGAAAATAAAGAAAACGGAATGTATCCGATCTCTGCCCAGGCTGGGGAAGCAAATCCCCAAATCACACAGATTGAAGAAGGATTTGGTTTCATTAAAAGCAGCCACTGGCATCTGGCTTCTGAAGATGAAAGTGAAAGCCCCTTAAACAGGCTCGAACATGAGCAGAATTTCCGGACAAGTCCCCAGGGTGCCAGAATTGTTTCCAAAGGAGGCATGAGCATCCACATCTTCCCAGAGATTTGAAAACCCTGAGCATTTACAACAGACCTATGCCTGCCTCACACAAAAGGCTGGGTGGGGGGAGGGGATGAAAAAGTCAGGGCTCGGCTTCTGAGCGCACGGTTGATTTAGTGTGAGTAACGGCCGTGTGCACACCGCCCTTCTCATCTTACCTGTGAGGAAACTGGGGCCAAAGGGAGATCGGTGGCCCAGTAAGGTTCACACAAGAAGCGGCAGCCCCGGACCCCTGCCCATGTCAGTGTCCTAGACTGTTTCCCAGGGAGTGGGTCGGGACTCACCACGCCCCATTTTCCAGGACACCGCAATTTGGCTTCTTTGAGTTCTTCAGCCTTTGATTCTGAGTCTACTGAAGTTTGCATTGGGCTCCGCCTGGCTCTCGAAGCCTGTGTGCTGAGCTCCCGCTACAACTGGGAAGCCCGTCTATCAGTTTTGTGTTTTCACCAGCATTCTTCCAGGAAGGACAGATGCGCTCTACTCAAACTCTGTAGAAACCCGAGAACACGTGGATCAGAAACAAAGCAAAGTTGCATACAAGCTTCAGTGAAAAGGCCCCAGATCTAGGATTCTGAACTTTCTCACAGTGATCTGAAAGAGAAAGAGAAGTGGGAGAGGATAAGAAAGAAAAGAAAATAGGAAGAGAGGGAGGGAGGGCAGGAGGATGAGAGAGAAATAAAAATAGTGAGGAGAGGGAGAGAGGAGAGGAGAGAAAGAAGAAGCAAGGAAGGGAAAGAATTGCTGTGGTTACTTTCCTGTTACTGTGATAAGACACCATCACCAAGGGATTCCTAAATTCTTAGAAAAGGGAAATTTTAATTTGGGCTCACAATTTCAGAGTGTGAGTCCGGAAGCGTCAAGAAGCAGGCAGGCTCTGTGCTGGGGCAGGAGCTGAGTGAAGTGGAAATGTAAGGTCCTTGGGAAAGTCTGCTGGAGCAGTCACGTAAAGGAACATTTCCTTAAAGTGGACACAGGTGTGAAGGGCTAAGGCAGACTCTTGAAGGCACATTTGGCTGAAGCAGACACAGGAGAGAGGGTGTTCTGCTAAAGCAGGCACGTGAACGGACACATGATGAAGGATTCTTTGGTCTGCCTTACACTGCATAGTTGAGCTACATTTGTTGGGACCCCATAAAGAGAAACCACACCCAAAAGCTTCTGGTGGTGTGCTGCAGTTTCTTGCTGCTTCCACAGACTCTGGTTGATTGAATGTGTGTGGTAAGGCAAGACCCGTGCTGAGGCAAGGCATGAGGAGGACATGTGATGTTCAGGGGTATAAATAGGACTCATGGAGTGATAGACGGAGAGAGAGCTTGGCCTGCTGGTACAGCTAGCTGTGCAACGCCGTTGGGTTTCTCCATCTTTGCTGATCTCGGCTTCCCTGAGAATGGCACAGCTGAGAACTTGTCCTGGTGCTGCTCCTGGTCGTTCCTGCTGACTCAGCAGAGGATGAGCCCTGGCTGTCCTGCTAGGTCATGTCACAGCTGCTGCTAAACTGATTCTACAAAACAGAACTGCTGGTCTATCTGTGCATTGAGTTGCCCAGACGACGCGCAAGCAGGAGTTGTTCCAAAGAACCTTTCTAAACAAATCCACCTTCCCCTTCCCCCAACCCATATCCTTTCTTTTCAACTACCTCTGGTAGGTAGTGGGTTACAGGAAGGTTAAAGCATTGAAGAACCATCATTAAAAGTAAGGCTTGAAATAATTAAAGTTACATCTAAGAGCTCATATCTTGAGACACAACCACAAGGAGAGAGAGAGAGAGAGAGAGAGAGAGAGAGAGAGAGAGAGAGAGAGAGAGAGAGAGAGATTAGGAATACCAAAAGTCTTTTGAAACTCAAAGCCCTCTCATAGCCCCAAACACTTCCTTCAACAAGGTCACACCTCCTAATCCTTCGGAAACAGTTCCACCAAGTGGGGACCAACTACTCAAATATGTGAATCTATGCGGATATTCTCATTCAAACCACCACAGAAAAGAAGGTAAGTTGTTTTATCAAATGTACTATGTCCTCGAAGTATAAAACAAAACTAACTACACTCTGCCTGGCATCTTTAGAATCACCTCTCATCCTGAGAGGTTCAGGGTGTGCTGTGGCTTTGCATCTCCTAAGCCTCGGCTCTGCTAAGATGGCATCCAAAGCTCCACTTCAGGAGCCTCAGACCATATACTCTCTCCTGCAAATGTCTCCTTCCTGCTCTTAGCTACAAGAAAGGTCACAAGAAAATGTTCACACTTCCCTAAAAATCTTGCCCCAGAAGAAAAAGCATCCTATAGAGATTAAGTATCAGCAATGAAAACGGGCAAAGTTGTGTTCCCCTCCTCCAGGAAGGGGCTGTGACCCTGGGGAAGCCTATGTGGATCTTGGGTTGCCTAAAGAAGGTCTAGGGACTCAAGTACCATCTGGTTTAAGAAACTCTAGAAATTCTGTTTTGTTCTCTCCTTCCTAAACAGCCTTAAACCCCAAGGAAGACTCTAATATCAGAAAATCTCTAGCCCCAACTCTAGTGAAAACTTACAATTTTCTGCTCTGAACTCCCCCCCCCCCCATCCTCAGCCTTTCTGGATGGATTCACATCGCCAGGAGCAGCAACAACAGGTCACGGAGGCAGACTTGCTGGCCTTCCAGCCACAGGCGCCTGTGTGGCCAGATCAAGGGGGTGCAGGGAGGTTTGGGCATCAAGGAGGATGCTGAGTGCTGCCACGCATGACCCCTCCAGCCTGTTGTCTGACGATTCTTAGCAGAAGCCTCCCGCTTGTCTGGCTCTCCGGCATGGGCCACACCTGCAAAGGTGAGTCCAGGGGACTTTCCATCAGGCACCTCTGAGCGTCTCCATGCTGAAAGCCAAAACCCCTGACCCTTGGCTGCCATGCTGTTGTGAGCACATCTGATTTTGCACAAGACACGTGGAAATAAGAATGTACCTGTGACAGGTGTCACCCTCTATTTGACAGGTACAGATCTGAAGACTGGTTGGAACTTGCTGCTCCTCGTTGCAAATGTCTTCCTTGTGACCTTTCATGTGCAGATGGGCAGGCACCAGCCTCTGCATGCTAATGTGTCCCTTTATATTCCAGGGTTTCCTTCCAGCTTTGTAGCTGCCGGATGGGAATTCACGAGCAGTGTGACCAGGATGTGAGAGCTGCTCTCACTTCAACCAAGGGAAACATGCCTGGAAGTGGCATTGGCTTGTCTAGCCACCAGGTACCAACTGGGAATCAAAGCTACAACCCTGACGCGTTTGATGGCCCTGTCCATCCTTCACACGGTTAAGACTACGTAATCAAATTCTACTTTCCATTTTAACTTACTTTATCTAGTTGTGTCCTGTCTCAGTGGGTAGACGGGATTGTGCTTTTGTACTGCACAATTGTTCTTCTGCCTTGAGTTTTTATAACACACACTAGATGTACTCAACTTCCTAGTTTAGGAAAAGAGGGAAACACAGATTTTTATTTGTCATACCACACTGACAATGATCTGGCCGACATTGGGGATAAGTATGCTAAGTTGGGCCAAAACAAAAGAGATTTCCTTTGTGTAAGTGGCCAATTACTCAAATCTTAGACGGGTGGATGGTATAGACATTTTTTTGTCTATTTTGTGAGCTATTAGCAGATTCTTACTGTGTTAGTGACTTGCATTTCAACTTTGATTTACTCTGTCATGACCTTCATTTTTTTCAAAACAAAATATATTTAAGGCCATTCAATTTCTGATAAAAAATATTTTAAAATAGAAGTCTTTTTGTGCCTCTGAGACTCCCTCTCCCTCCCCTTCTCCCCCTTCTCCTCCCCCTCCTCCTCTCCTCCCCTTTCCCCCCCCATCTCTTCCCCTTCCCCCCCCACCATCTCCTCCCCTTCCCCCAGCCTAAATCTTCACAGATGAATAGAAAGAGCCACAGCCAAGACAGGCTTGCCTGCAGTAGAACTCTCCAGAGTCACAAACTAGAACAAACATTTAAAAAGCAATTTGGTGAAATTTGGGGAGGTTAAATGTGAGCTCTCTGGAGAGTGAGCAAATCCTGGGAGACTCTGTCTTAGTTGGGTCACCACACTTTTATGGGTTTTACTTCCAGGAATGCCACCAGATTCTCACGGGGAAGAGCAAAGAAAGAACCTCTCCTGGCATGGGGGTGGTAGGAGAAAGGCCTCAGGTTAATCGGGCAAAGTCTTCCCCACTGTGGCAGCAGTAAGGGAACCAGCATGGGGAGGGAGTGGGGGGGGCGGGGACAGAGGAGAGGTAAAGGGTGGACAAAATGGCGCAAGTGTGAGATGATATGCTTTTAAAAATCATTTTGCACAGTAACTTTAAATTTCATTTAAATTTAAGCTTTAAATGAGAAAGTGTTCTTTAAACCAAGAACTACTCTCTAGGAAAAAATACTTCCCCAAAGCTTCATCCCATTCAAGGTGAGCTGCCCACCCAGGCTGGCAGTTGCTGGCTTCTCCTACCTGAGGGGTGGGGAACTAACAGGTGGTTATATGGGTCACAGCTTGGGCCATAAAAGACTAAGACGCCTTTTGTCAAGAGATTACTGTGTTTTCCAGTCCCTTCAGCTGCTCTGCAGGCAGAGAACTTCAGTACGACATTAGATCTTGTGGGGTGAGAATTTCCTGAAGGAGAAATCACTAGAGATATTGAAATGATTTTTTAAGTAAGCAACAGGAAACTAGAGAGCTTAGAATCTTAGATTCTTGTGACACCGAAAGTTACTGAACACACAAGACCTCAGAGTCAGCTGCACCCCGTCACCCCTCCACCCCACCCCTCCCAACCCCCCATTGACAATGTCATGTCATTAAGACTATGTAAAAGCAATGGTAAAATATGGCTATCAGCTCATTAGAATGCATATATACATAATTAATATTAATATATATAATTTTTCCTGATTTAACTTTTTATTTCTGGGGAGACAGAATCTCACTGTACCATAGGCTGGCCTTGAAGTTCCTATAAATTTGGGGATCACTACTGTAGTTTGGATGAGAACAGTCCTCATAAACTCATGTTTTTAAATATATATATTTTGCACATATAATTTATATAATTCATATATTTATGCTAACAATTATATATTTATTATATTTAAAATAACTAAAATTATATATTATATTAAAAAGTATAATTAATATAAAATTGATATAAATTAAAATTAAATTTAAAATTACTAAATATTTTATGTATATATACATATATATGGAGAGAAAGAAAGAAAGAACAAAACCTTGCCAACAGCATATCGTAGCAGGAATGACCAGTGGCTGCACACAAGAGTGCAAACCGTATAGTCACTTTCTAACAAAGCTAAACTTAACACCACGCAACCCAGCTGTCATGTTCCTAGATAGCTCTGCAATCAATCTGAAAAGTTAAGTCCATATCAAAACTTGTTGGTCACAGTTTCATTCATAACCACTGTGAGCCTCGCAAAAAATACAGACATGACCAAACTGTCCTGTCTGTAGCAGGTGATAGCCTGGAGTGTGCCTAAGTGATGAGACGTTAGCCCACAGCAGATATAAATGAGCCGCTAGAGCCATGACATCACATAGGTGCGCCATGGACGTGCATTTTAAGTATAAGATGTTGTGTGAAAGTGTCATCTCTTTATGAATCTAATTACATGACATTCCAAAAACTACAGGTTTATGGAGACAGGGAAAAATCAGTAGTTGCTAGGGCTTCAAGGAAAAGAAGAAAATGAAATAAATAAAGTATAAAAGTTGTTATGATTGTTTTGGGGGGAGTTTTTGGTTTGGTTTGGTTTGGTTTGGTTTGGTTTGGTTTGGTTTGGTTTGGTTTGGTTTGGTTTGGCTTGGCTTGGCTTGACTTGGCTTGGTTGGTGTAAGGCATTGAGTTCGAGGTTTCCTGCATGTCAGATGACTCACTGGTCTTTATCCCCCATTCTTTTTGGGTTTTGTTGGTTTGGTTTGGTTTGGTTTGGTTTGGTTTGGTTTTTGTTTGAGACAGGGACTCATTAAATTGCCCAGGCAGACCTTGAACTTGTGATCCTTCTGCCTCAGCCTCCTGAGCAGCTAAGTCCAGGTCTCCAGAGACCTTTATGACTGTGAATCTGTATCTCATACCATATACGGCAGTAATGGCAGATATATGACAAACACGTCATAGTGTTTAGGCTTTCACAGTTTTTTTTTTTAAAGCAAAAGGCAAACACAGCATTCAGTTTTTTAATGCTTTTCCCACCCATGCTAATTCTGAATGAGTCAAACTGCATTTCAAATCTCTGAAGGAAAAGGTTCTACTGGCAGTGATTGCTATAGTACCTAAGCACTATGTTCTGGCTGGTGGTTGTTTATCATAGGAATGTAGAGTGATCATTCTTGCTATACATGCATGCCAGCACTGAACCATTGAATAAGGGACCAGGGAGAGGTTGGATCCAGGTTTCTCACTATTAGAGCCAGGGTTTAAGATAAGCAAAAGAAAGATAGAGCCATTTATGAATGACAGACTGGAACTGCGATCACTAGTGTAGACCCATGTCCTGAAACAGATGGTTGTATGTGGAGATATGTATGGAAGCACACACACATATGCATAGAGGATAGAGAAGGAGATATACATATACATTTCTATGCACGTATATATTTTTGCTTTGTTTATAATGCATCAAAACCAATATTGTCACAAATGCAATAAGCACACTGGTCACCCAAGATCGTGGTTTCAGAAACCATTCCCTAGTGAAAGAAGACAGAGATCATTGGAGGAAAAAAAAACTGATTCTAGAAATGAAACAGAAAACATACGGGATAACCTTATAGCATTTCATAGTATAAAATGTCAGGAAAATCTTCTAAAGCAAAAGATATAAACTCTATTGGACGTATGGCAAAGGAACTCAAGGGCTAACTGAGTGAGCTCCTGATGGCTAAGACTAGAGAACTCGAGAAACATGACATGGATAAAATGCCATTGAATTACACTCCACCCAGAAAACAAATGTTTAGGAGTCTGTACTTGTATACTCTATATGTATGGACATGTTGGCGATAACATGAAGATTCTCTATGCAGAAGAGTCCCCCAGTGATGTCTATATAAACATTCCTCAAGGAAGTAGAACCTAACTCCCCACCTATTACATTCAGGCCTCAGATGGTGACAACCTTCCAAAGTCTGGGAGGGTGTGGGAGAACATTTCCACCCGAGAAAGCAAACCTTAGGTCAGACAGCTCATGTCAGCTCCAGCAATGAAACATCACTGTGATGATAGGTGCCCTTGATGTGATGAACAGCAGTGTGTCACCACCACACTCTCAAGGAATCTACGGCCTAGTCTTATTATGGGACAAATATCAAACGCACCCTACTTAAGAAGCAGTCCTCGACATGCATGGCCAGTGTTTCTACACTCAGTGTCTTCCAAAGCAAGAAGCACCCGAAGCACTGTCCAAAAAGACACAACTCCATCAGCACCGGTATCCAGGGACAGAATAAAAGACTTAAATTGCCACATTCCAAAACTAAATAAAAAATAAAAAATAAATTGCTTCATCCCGTTATTCATTTGATCAGCGTTTCCTCTGGTACAGATCCACACTGTTTTATCTCTCGCAGTTGGGATGTTGGTCCTGGATCCCTCCCACTTTGTCTCTGATTCACTGCTCTGCACATGTGTGTCAGGTATAGCATATGGACTTCATTTTCAGCATTGGTCAAAGCAGGATAGACCAAGGTCATAGCCTGGTGACCATGAAAGAGCTGACCCGTCTCTGTCCTCCTCTGCCCCTCCCCATATCCACCAGCCCGCAGTGTCCCCAGGAGCAGCAGGAAGCTTTCTCTGGACAATGTGGCTCTGAAGAGGAAGAGGGATGTCTGGCCTGGGGGCAGCTTGACATGAAGCCCTCCAGCAGCCCCCTCCCTGCTTCCAGCATCTGCCCTCAGCCCGCCGTGGCCCGGGTTTTGATTGAGCCCGGGCGAAGGTAGAAGCCAAGTGGAACTGAGCACAGCTGAGAGCCTTTCATCACTTTGTTGAAGAGTTGAAATGCTGGTAGGCCTGCATTCAATATTTGTTGAATGGATAAATATATGAATTTAGAAGTCACTGCTTAGAAACCATTATGATGTTTCACTGATGTGTAACTTGTCTAAACTCCTAGAATAATAGCATTTTTGAGCTACAGAAAAGCCTTGGAGAGAAATCTTCTGGCCAAACCCTTTTATTTTTGTAAGGAAAGAACTAGCTCAAAAAGGCCAATTAACTTGCCTAAAGTTGCACAGCTGGCTGACCTTCCTCCAGGTCCTTCCATTACGATCAGCTTCCTGTGTCATATAGCATGGGAAGGTTTACATATGCACATATGCGTTGCCGTGCAGTGCAGTCAATCACAGGTTCCGTGTCTCTCAGGGCATGGCTCCTCCCTATCCCTGGTCTCTCTGGAGTTGTCTACTGCCCCTCCGGTGAATACATCTGTCTCTATTTTTCCCTTCCTTCCTGTTTATCCTTATTGTGCTACCATTGCATATTTAAAGACATTATCTTGTGGGCCATTACTCCTAGGAAGAGTATCTAAAAACCCTTGCGACTTAAGAAGAACATTTATTAAGTCAGCAGCAGTCTTTGGATTGTTTTAAGTTCCGTCATTCATTGGTTTCACAATAAATCTGATCATGATAGGATTTTGTAACTAAAGCTTCTTACACTGTATATTGGTGTCTGATTGGCCTGGTGAGGCATCCTTTCTGGTTTCACTAAAGAAGCTCAAGAGTTAATGACAATTCATCTTATGTGCATTCCAATGTCCACCCAGGCTGAGGAAGAAAAGCAGTGAGTGTAAAATTAGCCTGGGTTAAACAAGCACACACTCTTTTAGATCATAAGGCAATGAGAAATGCAACTAATTGAATTGATAATCAATTTAATCAATATGAAGCAACCCAATACTGGTGTTCAGTGTTCATGTGGCACAAATCTGAATTTTGAACATGCTGCTTCCCCTATATAAATGACACTGTCAAGTCTACTGTTACTGACCCAAACATGAATTATGTGGCTATTTCTAATGCTACCCATATCTAAAGATTCTATACTGATGATACAATTCTAATAAAAGTGTCATTAACTCTTGAGCCTCTTTAGTGAAACCAGAAAGGACGTCCCTCCAGGCCAATCAGACTACAAAACATAGTGTAAAAAGCTTTAGTTACAAAATCCTATCATGATCAGATTTATTTCTGTGCTATCTTTACCTTAATTTTTTTCCTAGTCTTTGAAGGTTACTCTTAAAATATAAGAGGTCCTCTATCATTGTCAACCAGGAACCTTTCAATGGCAATTAGCTTATCAATCCTCAACTACAGAACAGCCAAACATCAGTGGAATGATGATTTCATGGTCTAGATCAAAAAGCAATGTCAGTAGGCTCTGAAAAGCCAAAAACGCAGAGGGAAACACATTCCACATCTCAGATAGCCAGTTTCAGACCTTTGGTTGATTGTCTTCACAGTAAGCGTTCTCAATTAGTACAAGGTGGGGTAAGCCAAAGGTATTTGTCCTGGAAGTATGCATGAAGGGGTCAGGTTGAAAAGCGTCAGTAGACAAAGCCCAGTCTAATGCAGGTGAAGACTCACAGTGGCCTGTAAACAAGGTTCGTGTGGCACAGAATAGAACGATTTTATTTCTGTCACTTCTCAACTTGATTTTATATGACCTGAACCAGGGTAAATGTTCAATAATTATTATGCATGAAATAAAAATAGAAATAACAGAATCTTGGAGTCTCAACAACTCTCCCAAGGTAACTAAGTATTCCTCCCTTGGTTTTACAGAAAATTACCTTTTAGATGACTGGCTCAGGGCCTCCTACTCAACAAGTTCTGGTGCCCATGTTTAAACTCAATTAGAATAGGCTTCTCCGACAAGCCCAGGGGTGCAAAATACTCCACAATCTTCTTCAAGAGTTTAATCACACACACACACACACACACACACACACAAAGTTTAATGACAAAAATAGCTAAAATTAAGAATATAAACGTATCTTTCCACACCCCCCAAAACATCCAGCCAATTAAAAGCTAATTTATGCATACTGGATAGAAAAAGCATTGGTTTCTGCTCATAGTTATTGAATACATAAAGCCATGAATCACACAGTCTGAAACGGCATCACTAAAGACTAGTTCCTAGTCTAGCTACAAGTCACTTTAGGAACAGGTTCCCAAGCTCTCCTCCTGGGGAACCTGCTATTATGGAGCATGGATAGTTATGCACAGACGGGTTTGGGGACCGTATTCCTAGACCTAGTCTCACAGAATGGTTAACAGGAAAAAGTTCTGCCCACCTTCTAGACCCTAGAAGGGGTCAGTAGATTTCATATCGCTAGTCAACTGCAGATGGTAAGCAATGACTGTGTGGGGGTGAGATTGACAGAGATGTGGTCTCTGAAGGTACCCAGACTGGATGAGGGCAATCAAAGAAAGTCAGTCCAGGGTGGGTGAGAGCCCAGAGGGAAGGAGCTAGCTCTTCCTGTTAGTGAAGGGGATGAAATCTAGGCTTCCTCACTCAGACTGTGGTGGTTATTTACAATAATTCCCATTACTCATCATAAGGCTCATCAGCAGAGCTGGGGTATGCAGTCCTTCTAGATGGGATACGGCAGAAAAGCCAACATTTACTTTACTTGAAAGATTAAGGCAAATCCGCCATAATTGCTCCTCTTCGTTAATGTCTCTGCCACTTTAAAAGGCAGGTCAAATATTTTATTCCATTATTAGCTATAAAATTTTAAATATTGATATCTCTTGAGAATTAATCAGGAGAAGTCATATGTTAAAAGCAAAAGAAAAATAAAATCAGGGCACAGTTTCTCAGTTGTGTTGAAATTCATATTGAAGAATATGTGTCTGATATGAAATCTTCTCCTGAGAGTGGGTTTTGATGAAGGTGTAGAGCATGGAAAAAAGAGTCTCACTGAGTACCTGAAGAGCAGAGGTCACAGGGGCCCCGCCCACACTGAGGCAAGGACACCAGGAAGGGGAACTCCCAGGGAGGCTGCTCCTGTTACAACCTGTGTCTGGAACAGCTCTGCTGTGGTGAAAAGGGCACAGAAGTCTATTCAGAAAAGAAGGCCCTCTCCACTGAGGCCTGCACGGTTTGTTTCTTAAACATAATTTCTTCATTAGTAAAATGTGGTGATAACCCCCACCCCTCGGGACTGTTTGGAGATAAAAGGGCTCGCACAGTTCCTGGCATAAACTTTCCCCTTGGCGTCTTGTGGAATTGGGTTCTTGGAACTCTCCCCAGAAACCAGAATCCACAGTCCCTGGTACAAAAGAGTTTAGTATTCATGTATGGACTCCTCTACTATATTTTAAGTCATGGCTTGATATGGGTGAACACTACATAGTAGTTGCTATATTGTGTCATTCAGGGCTTAATGACAAGGAAACAATGACCTGTGTTCAGTGTAGTTGGGCCTTTTTTTTCAAATGTGTCCTATCTACTGTTGCTTGCATCTCAGATACAAAACTTGCAGACAAGGAAAGCGCCCTGAACCCCATTCCTTAGAGGATGTGTCTTTCAATTGTGTTTAGAACTCTCATATTCTGAAGGATCTTTCCATGCAAACCAAATTCCAGGTCTGCTCAATCAGCCTAGGTGCTGCATTGGGATCCCAGTTTAGCACAAATCGAATGGGTTTGAGACCCAGGAGTGAAGAAAGTGAGGGGTCGTGAGCACCCCTTAGCCTTGCATTCACAGCTCAGGCAACCCCCCAAAGCACACGCAGCTCCAGAAGCATGGCCCCTCATGCCAGCTTTCTGCGCCCTTTGGGTGGCACCTCAAGAAAACAGGCTCCCTCTCTAGAGGGAGTGAG
>NC_067482.1:99395503-99418003 GCF_947179515.1 Apodemus sylvaticus | reverse complement strand
TACCTCCTGAATAAATGATGGCGCCATGGAGGACAGAAGCAAGTTTGCACATTAGCGGCACGGCTCTGGGCTCTCATTTGTTACTATCAGAGTTGATGACTTTCGCTTTTCCTCCTAGTCCGCCTTAAAGAGACAGACCCTTTCCCTGCCCCGGCCCCTCCCCGTGGCCCCCACCTGGAGTGCCCCCCCAACCATGTTTCCCTTTCGGGGCTTGGAAATGAAATCCATGTTTCATATGCTTCATTACATGTCTATTATGTAGCAGGTCCTAAAGAGCAGTGCATTGATAATATATTGTGCTAGTTGTAAATGATATGTCCATCTGGAGAGGCACGCTAACACATTTCTAATGCCGTCTCCCTGATATAAATTATAGCAGAGCATTTCTCAACCCAAAAGGCAAGGAAAAGCAAGCTCGCCAAGCCCTGGGTGAGCACCTCGCTGCTTGCACAAAGGACCGGAGTAGCACTGGAGTGTGGGCCCGTGCTGTGGAGCCCCACAGTGGATCCCAGCTGCTGGGGCTTGCCAGCAGGGGCTGAAGTGGGTCTCCATTCATTCCTCTCCAAACAAGGCCGGTAAGGGATAGGAATCCAGAGGAAAGCAGTCCCTCCCACTCAATTAGAGCAATTAGCTCACAGGCCTTCCCCGGCCAGGCCTAGCTGAATAGGATCCCCCTGCCCTGCCGTTTGTTACCCGAGCTGAGCTCACACAAATTAATGAGGAGAGGGAATGAGTACCGCCAAGGGCTGCTGCTGGCAAACCCTCTGGGGGCCTCGTCCTTTCCTCCAGTAAGAACGTCCCAGATTACCCCCCAACAATAAAACCTGTTAACTTATACAACTTTGCTTAAGAAACAAGCCTGACAGGACGCTGGCAAACTTCCGTACTGCCAGGAGAGCGCCACTGTGGGTAAGGGGGCCTCCTCCACCGCCACGCGTGACGGAAACCACGCGTGACGGAAACCGCGCGTGACAGAAACCGTGCGTGACAGAATGGTGAGCCACCGGCAGACTTCATGTATCTCTCTCATGTATCTGTGAAATCCTGTGTAGGGGAAGTTTTTCTCTCCCCTATATATTACCAAACAATCTGGGCAAAGGGCAGGAGAGACAGTGGCAGAGGTGATGAGTGAAGATGTTTTGAGCCAAGATTGTGGTTTTGTTACCTTTATGTCAAGCTGCTCAAGGCGAATCCTCCACCTCCCCATTTTGCCGCTGTATAAACCCACATTTTCCTGAAAGAGAGAAAGGAGGGGTCTGGAGCTTGGGTGGGGGAGGCCCACAGGCTCAAAACACATCCTAAGAGCTGGACTTTTAACTGTCTTAGAAGATGAGTTCGCAAAGGTTCACATTTTGATCAGATACTTAGGTCTCTTTATACAGGTTCACATTTTTATAGATCAGATTTTATTTGTGGGTCTTAACAAAACTAAGATGATATCTCAACTAGTAACTATTTGAATTTCCTCTATTTGGCATTCGCCAGGCAAAACAAGCAGTGGATCCCGGGTCCGTAACTACTTACTGAGCAATTGTTGAATCAATGTTTTGCTTTCTTTTCAGAAGGTCGACTGACTAATGTCCAAGCGGTCATTCATCTTGAAAGTAGAGCGAGGAGAAACTCAGATTGGAGTCAGACCTCCAAAGGTCCCAGCATTGCCTTTGAAGCACAGGACCGGAGCTCACAGAGGGAGCTGGCAACGCATAGATTAAGCAAGGAGAGCAAGCCAGGGTGGTCCTCCCCCCCCCCCGCCCCCCCCTCCCAGTGGAGCAGCGCTGGGGACCAGGAAGCAGCTCAGTGCAGAGATTCTGCGGCTGCCAATGGTTCCCACAAGTAGCAGAAAGATGGGCTATGGCCCAGCTTGAGGTCTCCTGAACTACTGCGAAGGGCTGGTCTGAAGTGTTTATCTAGAAAGAGCATCAGCCCTACTTTCTACCAGTGTCTAGTATTCCTGAGCCATCCTAAGACTCAAAATGTGGAGGGAAAGAAAAACAAAAACCGCAGATTTTAATCAAAATTTCTTCGGAGTCCCTGCCACTGTGCAACACATGTCACAGCTGGCCCTCGTCCACCCTTTGGCACAGTCCACAAGGTAAGAAATACTATCCTCATGTTTCAGAACAGGCAACTGGCCCACTGAAAGGTTAAATAATTTCCCAGAGGTTACACAGAAGGGAGACACAAAACTGAAACTAAACCAGAGATCTCCCCAAATTAAACCCACCTTTTGTTTACTGACTGCTATCCCTTCCCATTCAGGCTTCCAAAGAGGAGTGGCAAACTCCCACCAGCCAGCCATAGAGAACTGAGGAAGACTTGAGGTGCTGCTCCTGTCAGGGATGGGATGCCACTGGGGCAGCCCTGTGGGCACAGCTCCTCTGGAGTCTGTCCATGTCTTGATTTCTGCAAGCATGTGCCAAGACGTCCAGTAAGTTACTGACTGATTCTCCCTGTCTCCTCAGTCCTTCTAGAAACAGTGGGACCAGCCACCTACCTGTGTTTTCTAGTGTGGAATTGTTATGGTGATACTCAGAAGACTTGTTATACTCAGAAAAAAAAAAATCACGTTAAATTCTTCAGGAAAGACCGCCAAAGAATTCATTCTTATCATGTCGCCCCGGCTGGCCGAAGTGCTCCTGTTTATTCTGACCTTTTTCTCTTAGAGACAACATGGTAGAACTGAACTGTATGTCTTGTATGGCTGTATATCTTGCCTTAAACAAGGCAGGCGTGGCAAGAGCCTCTTCTGGATAAAAGGCTGAGGAGCGAGTAGATTGTTCCATCTGGGCAGCTTGCAAGCCCACAGGAGGCCATGCTGAGAGTGAACCTCCATCGGCCGAAGTCCTCCAGTGCCTTGCTGGCTCACACTGGCCACTCAGCAGGGCCAGAAAATCCAAGATACCTGGGGAACTCTGTTACTGTGGCATCTCTTCATCTCACTGACAGATACTAATCACATAGAAGGCCTATTTCTGGATAGAAAACACAGGAAATCATTCAGAAAACAAGCAGATTGAATGAAGAGTAGCCACTTAAAATTTGAAAAATCTCAAACATCTCAGTTTTTAAAGTGGGATGAACTAGAGATGCATAATTTTTTTTCTGAATAGGAAAATCCAAAATGCCATATCCCATTAAGACAATATAGAGTCCTTTCAAAGAATTAATTCCAAGGTTGTAGGTAGAGGCAACTTCACCAAGACTGACAACCCAAGGTGGATCCTCAGGCCAAACATGTTGGAAGGAAAGAAGGGACACCCTCAAGTTGGCCTCTGACTTTTACACACACGCTTACAATGGCAGATGCAGCCCACCAACATGCACACGCGCACACACAAAATAAAAACTGTTGTGATTTTTTACAATAATTGATTTCATATTTGCCTTTTGCAAATACTTTAAACTTCCTTATCTATTTGTAGCCCAGTGGGGAAAACCCTTGGCTAAATTACCTCCAGTCTAGCCCCGAAGTGAGTCTGCTTGGAGGTTTTCATTCCCCTTAATTTTCCCTGGTTATTCACTGGCACAGTGACGACTAGCAGAGCGTTGAAGAGGGGGGGCTTTAACCCATTAGACAGCAGACAGCAGACATCAGGCATTAGACACCCCAGGGGTGTGCAGTGATGGGCATCTGCAAAAGCCAGCGGTAAAGGTCAGGGCGTAGGGAAAGGGGAAGGGGGAACTTTCTCTTCCCTGTGGAAGTCACTCTTCATCACCCACCAGGCCAGATAAGTAAGGAACACACTCCCCCTTACAGTTCATGTGCACCTCAGTTTTTCTTGTGAGGAAAACAAGTGTTCCTCTTACAGGCTTGCCCCCAGACAGCTTTATCCTCCCCTCTCTCCTCTGAGCTCCAAGTCTCCAGGACCACAGAGGTTTCCACATAGCTACCCAGTGACGTCACAGACGGCCTAATGGAGCAGAGAGGAGAACCTCGTAAGCATTTTCAGAGATGTGGGAAGAAAATGAAGCAACATCACATCCCACATTTCTCAAGGGTTTTTTTTCTTTATTCTTTTTAGATTTTACAATTACTTACTAAATTAAACTATATTACTGTTAAGATTCTTGATTAATTAGGTAGGAATACATACTTATGAACAGAGGTAACTACCTGAATGGATACACACTGATACGGAAAGTGCATATGGAATTAAGCTTAGTTGGAAAAACGTGTGGTGGCGGCAAACCTCGGGACTGTGGTGCTTCGATGATAAGTCTTGGCTCTCTGGTCCACTTCTGTCCCAGACAAGTTCTCCACCTTTATTACAGAACAATGAGATTGTGGCAGACTCTCACAAATGTTTCTTCTTGTTCCTCCACCCAGGTGTCCACTCCTGAAGCCACTCTCAGTCCTTTAAATGTAACTGAATAGATTAAACGTCTGTGTAGCTAAGATTCTGAGCAGATAATATATCAGCCAGCAGCAAAAGGGGGAAACTCAACCACGACAGCGCTAAGAATGTCTGTTCACTGGTCAAGAACTTGTCTAAGATACATAGGATTCAACTCCCAGCACTACATAAAGCAGGCATGGTAGACAGCCTCTAAGTCAACACTTGAGAGATGAAGATAGGTCAGAGTTCTGTGCCGTTCTTGGTTACCTGATGAGTTCAAAGCCAGCCTGGTCTCTACGAGCTCCTGTGAAAGAACAGAAGGAAAGGAAGGGAACAAAGAGCTTCCGGTAGCAGAATGGGAGACGTTGAGAAGGTTCTCTTCTTCACCAGACTTAGCAGATATTATTGCTGTCATTTTTATAACTTTGTGCATTGATAAAAATTAAATAAATATTATATAATGTGGACCAACATGCTAACCATTACCTCAGAAAGAGTCAATATGTAACACAAACCCCTCTCTTATCTCAATAGACACAAAACATCTATCACACACCAATTCCTTAAGATTATCTGTTCCCATTTTTTATCAGCAAAATTGTCTTCAGCCACACAATTTATGTTTCAACGGTGTCAAATGAAGTAGTTTGGCAAATGCTTCATTAGACCATTGTTTCTTGAGCACGGTGTACTGTAATCAAAGCTTACTATCACCCACTCACTTGGCCACACACACACACACACACACACACACATTTGTTGTCATGACACTGTTCAGTCAACACACCAAAGGTCATGAAAGCTGCATTAGGTAGAAGGGCTTCATTCTCTCCTACTGCCCAAGCTTTGACAGTGTAATGGGATTATGTGATAACTCAGGCCAGGAAGGTAAAATTATACACCAGAAACTCAGGTAAAGCCTCTCGTAGAATTGTGTGTCAGTATCCTGCTTACACGAAAAGCCAGCACAGAAGCATGCTGTTGACACTTCAGAGCCCAGAAAATCTCCTCACATTCCTACCTCACCCTCACAAGATGACAAGCAGTCTCTTCTATGGGAGAAATTCTGTTCCTGAGGAAATGACACGTTCTACATAACAGGTACACTGAGTTACTTTAACACCAACAAACGCATGTGGGGACCACAAACCGAAGTCAGCTCCCTCCTTAGCACATTGCCATTGTCCCAACATAACCACAATAAAGGGCTTTTGGGGATCCTAGCTATACGTCAATGTTTTCAAGTGTCTGTCTTTGAGATACCTGGGCAGTTTCCCAGTGACCTTATTATCCCACAAACCAGGGCCTCGCCAGAAAGTTGCCCTACTCACCACCAAACCTCAACTCTGACAGCTGCCAATGCTCCTCTGGGGTCCATAAAGAATGAAAAAACCTGACATGCTCTCCAACCCCAAGCGGACCAGCCCAGATGACCCTGCCTACCTACATGGAGAATTCTGTTCAGGAGCTTCAGGCAACAGTCAAAGGGAAACAACACCTCTCTCCACAAGGTTTCTTCTCTCCTCAGAAGATTCAGATTCCCCTGTGTTGTTCACCTGCAAGTGACAGAGCTTAAAAACAGACATGTGAATGCTTTATAAAAGCTGTGATCTTGTCACATTTGCCAACATCCTTCGTTCACTTAGTATTAAAGGGTCTTTAAAAAGAAAGCAAACCAGGAAAGCCTGCAATAGCTAAAGTGAGGCTTGAGCAAGCTCTGCTGAGAGTCCCCAGGATGTGGTCAGCTTCATTATGCTTGCCTACCTAGGCCTCCGGAGTTAAGAGTCTGGGTCCCCATCTCAGTTCCACTACTAGCCAACTCCAATCCTGAGCCATTAATTCCATCTCTCTATCTGGGCTTTTCTTTAACCTACATAATGGGGATGGTAGTATGTCTTCATTGGGTCACTGTGAAGATTAAATGAATCCTTGTAATAGTGCCTCGTGCATAGTAGCTGCTTGGAGTAACAGTTATGGTTGCCAGCCAGGCAATGCGAGTCGGTGGATAAGTAATCATCTGTCTTTGAATCTCCCTCCCTGTGAAAAATGAAATTAATAATTCTCTCACCCCCTCAATTACCTTACAGGATTGTTGAAAAGATCAAATAACTCAGTGGCCATGATCAGTTCTTAGGAATGAAGAAACACATCATAGTAATATCTGTAATATATTGCTTTTTAATAGAATAATATCATTCCTCAGTCAAGGAAAACAGTCTTTTATTTTAAATGAATTAAAAAGAAAAAGAAGACCCACTCCAGGTTGGCCAGAAGCTCCAGAAAAGGTCAAAGTTGAAAGAAAAGTTGGAAGAGAACATGCCAGCTGATTTTACCATTTCAATCCCACTGGGTGAAGAAGCTGGTGGAAGAATAAGCCAATAGGTCTCTGTAACAGTGGCTCTACCAAGGTATTTGTGTTGGTTCTGAGTGGTACAACAGTTTACCCTGTGATCAGTTCGCCTCATTACAAGAGTACTCTAAAATCACATGTGCTTTGAGCACTGCTCATAATTTCAGGCCAATGCAATTTCTGACCCCAATAACCATCCTAGGAGGACTGGCACATGCTCCTGTCAGAATTGCCCAGTCCCAGTGGCTAGCCAGGCCAAATGATGATTAGGAGTTCCGGCCTCACACAGGCAGGCCACCAGCCCTCCCCAATGGTTGGATTGAACTTTTGGATTGAAATGACCAGTTGTGCGGATGCCAGGCAAGCCTGGATGGAAGTAACCAGATGCCAAATGAGGCAGCTCAGTTGATGCTCCTAGTCAGTAGCTGACTTCATCTTCCATTTAAAAAAGGTCCTTTATCTTGATGCCTAGCTAACACAGCACTGACAGTAAAATCACCTGTTTCCTCCATATGCCTCCCCCATCTCTTCCTTCCTAAAGTCCTGGTCTCATCTCACTCACCTCAGGTCCCGGTTCTGAGAGAGATGTATATACACACACACATATATATATACATACACACACATCCATATATAAATACACTCATATATATATAGAGAGAATATATGCATTCTCTTTCCTCTCTCAGCTAACTATGAAAAGACATTAATTAGTATGAAGCAACATTACTATTATACTATCCTATATTAACAGAGAAAACAACACAAAGATAATGATAGCTGGTATTTATTGAGTTAGCTCTGAGCTTGGCATAGACCTTGGAATTTTACATATATTATCCAACTCAATCCCCAAGCCTAGGAGGAGAGGATTATTAGGATTCCCTTTGATAGAAGACTAGACTGAGGTACAGACTTGACAAATCTCATGTGAAAACCATGCAGTATCCACATGGGACATGTAGACACTGGAAGCACCAGGCTCTGAGCCCAGGGCCTTTGTCACAGGGACAATGTATTTTAGCATACTCACATGTATGTCTTCATAACTCCATCCAAAGTACTCAGTAGGGTTAGAGCCTCTCAAAGGACCAGGAAAATATTACCTTAAGTTTTCTGAGACAGGTGGCACCAGCTATTGGTTAGACCCTGTGTATTCCATTTTTACCATGGGACTTAGAAGAATATTCTTGGTAGTTACAGACCAACATCCAGAAATATAATTACCCCTCCCAAGTAGGAAGCAATATCTGTACATATCAAATGTTCTCAGTAGATGGACAGCAACTTGCTGTCTGTCCTTGGGAGTACAGAGCCGATGGCTCTCCAGGCTCCAGCCTGGGTGGGACAGAGAAGCATCAGTGAGTGCAAGTAAAGGGTGCCGATGACAAGGAAGGCTTGCACTCTATGGACAGACAAAGATGGAACCGGGCAGAGGGAGAGGAAGTTCGTTCCCTAAAACCATGTCATCTTTTTGTGGAATTTGAACTGAAGGCTTTGAAACCAAATCCCGAGGTCTCATACTAAACATCCCTGAATTAAGACAAGGGGAATGAGCTAATCCTTGCAAATCAGAGAAACACATGTCCGGTCTCTTTTTACTCCCAGAGTAAGCCGGAATGAGCTCCAGTGCGCAAGGACAAGATCTCAGGCCCATGTTGCTGCGGTACTGACCCCACTGGCCGCACCACAGTACTGACCCCACTGGCCACACCGCAGTACTGACCCCACTGGCCAGCTCGGCTCACTCTCAGGAAGAACTCAGATACCCTGCCAGGAAAAGGACTCCACCAGGAGCCTGATCAGGGAGAAAACCCAAAACCAACCGGCCTGCCAGAACCCAGACACACGTGGGCCACTCCACCACATAATGGCATTACTCCCCCTTTGGGGGCTCCCCACCCCCACCAATCAACACATTCTTAAAGTAGCCTGGGGCTGTTGAAGCTCCCAATCAGGCCTGGTTTGGATTGTGAACTGCTTGAGACTGCCAGTGCTGGCTAATGTGATTAGGCACAGAACATTAGCCAAATCAAAGGGATAGGAAGGGAGGAGCCAGGAAGCCAGAGGTGAAGGAGGGAAAGAAGAGGATTGCCCAGAGTGTAACAGAGTGGGGGAGGAGGGCTCTGTGACTGGGGAAAGGCCTCTGGCACTCCAAAGGGAGGGAACTCAAAACTGAAGGAATACCTGAAGCCAAGTGATTCATTGCTCATTCAAACAGCTGGTCAGGCAGGCAGTCAACAAGTATCGAATGTCACCTACGTGCACGTGTTCCACAGCACCGATACCTGATCCTGCTCTCATTCTGCTCACTTCCCACTTGAGAGCAGACTCCAAAACAAATGGTGAGGATCCCTGTGAGGAAGCCAGCCTCCAAGACTGTACACACTTGCATAAAAGATATTCTCAAGGAAGGGGCAAAGCTGCAAAAGTCGAATACTAGGTGTCGACTTGGCAAAGCCATCGGACTGAAAGGTTTGGCCGAACACTAGTCTAGATATTCCTGTGTAGGTAGTGTTTTAGGTCCACTTAATACTTACATTGTCGGCCTGGCAAAGCTGATTCCTCTCACAGTCTAGGTGGAAGTCTTTAAAGCATAGACCGTATTATACTGCAGAGGAAGCCATGCGGCCTCAACTCTGAAACGTGACAACCACCTGCCTCTCCAGCCTGCACTGATGAGTTTCTGATTTGCTAGCCCCTAAAACTGTTGCAGCTCTCTGAAACAGTCTCCCTCCTTCTCTCCCCCCCCTCCCCGCTTCTTTTTCTCTGGAGAATGCTAACATACACACACTGAACATGTCCACCACAGGCAAGGCAGGCCCAACATCTAGAAACACCTGGAAACCTTGTCCTCCTTAGGACTGAGGTGAAAGGTCTGCACTGGCCAGGGTACCGGAGTGTCGCAGGGTGACGGCCAAAGGCCACTGTGGGCGAGTAAGGGAAGCGAAGAGAGAGCTGGCCTTAGGAGGCAGGCCAGGTCCAGACTCCAGTGGCCGGAGGGAGGGAAGGACCAGGGAGATACAAAGATCCTGCCTCCTTTGGACCCAAACTCACTCCCAATGCTGACATCAATACCATCTCCCTGTACCTGAAGCCCTGGAGAGCTACTCTGGAGCAAAGTGGTTGGCCCCCCGCCTCCAGCGTCTCCTGTATATGAGCCTGAGATGCAAGACTAAGCAGCCATGCTGCTCCAAAAGGGTTAACAGCGCCTCTCCCCCCACCCCCTCACCCCCCCTGCATTGGCAATCTTTCCTAATCATTTCCATTTTCATTCCTCCTGAATTCTCCCGTTCCCCCGCCCCTTTTGTTTTCATGACCTGTGGGAACCTGAACTCCAGCTGGAGGTAGAGTCTGCCTTTATCCTTGCAGCAGATATTTAAGCGATTATGCTGTCACTGGGCATCGACTGGCCTCGTCCATATGGGCTGCTCCCAAGCAAAGTATTTGGTTTCTCCTTTGTTCCCTGGACATGGAGTAAAATTGTTCCAGAAAGCATTACCCTTGAGCAGTGGAACTGGGAGAGGGGAGAAAGCTTGGTCAAGGAGTCTCAGTATCAATCAGGAGGTATACAAAACTGACCTGGACTGTCAGGCCTCTTGGTTTTGCCCTTTCCATGCTGGACGTGCCAGTCACCTCCCAGCGGCAGAGTCTTCAGCCCTGGAAAGACATGGTTGTAATGAGGAGGTAAACTCTGCCAGTTGACTTAGGGCGACAAGCACATGCTGTCCTCTAGGGCTCTCCTAGCCTTGCAGCTGTCAGACAGCCAGAGAAGAAGGAAATGTGGTCCCATGGAGTTTATCTGATGGTACACCTTAAAGAGCATGCCAGGGAGAATCTCTAATAATAGCTTGTTGTGGCCACTGTAGCAAATTCCCATAAAGTTTATTGCTTAGATGACAGAAAGGTATTTTCTCATGGTTCTAAAAGCAGGAAGTCCAAACCTAGTAATACAACTGAACTCAAGAGTGGTACCATTAGGGTCCAACAGAGAATCTATCTCTTGTCTCCTTGACTTTGCCTACTAACTGCACCACCTGGGTGGTCAGTGGTCACTTCCTCTGTGGTCGTGTGGCCCTTTTCTCTCTTTCCTCAGGTATCTCTCTGCTTCTCTTTTCTAAGGACCTCAGCAATAGCCCTCAGAGCATGCATTCAGAGTCCTGAATCATTTCATCTCAAGAGACTTCACTTCATCATGCCTGTAAAGACTTTGCCACAGGTTCTGGGAATTGGGATGTGAACGTCTCGAAGAGGGTGTTATTCAGAAATTGTAGCTCCCACAGCCATCTTATGTCTGCTTTGTTCCAGGATAAGAAATGGGATCAGCAAAGGAGATAAGGTGATTTTTTTTCCCCTTCAAATGCCAAAATGCCAAATGCCTTTGTCTTGAAAGAGAATTTGAGAATTCAGGTCTTAGCTGAATAGGGGTCAGTTCCTCTCCAGTCACAGAAGTCAAAAGGAAAAAAAAGTATAAAGGGTGGGCCTTAATATCCTACTGTTGGAAGCATCTACTAGCACTAAGCCACGGGGAGGGCTCTGGACTAAATCTAGCAATTATTTTCCAACAATGTGGCTTTGAACAAAGGCTGAATCTAAGCCTCAATTTCCAAATCCACAAAGTAGATGCAATAATCCCTCCTTCGATGAAGGGTTGCAAGGACGCAGAGTTACTCTTTCATATGTGCAAGACAGTGTAGTCAGCATCTTCTAATATGTTCTAATCCTTAACCAGGTGAGACTGGATTATTTCCCAAGTTTATAGATGAGGAGTCTTATACATAAAAGAGACATGCAGGCCTCCCCTCAACAATAGTCTCACACTTACAGAGTGCTTCCTGTTTCTGCAAGACGTGTTCACTTCCACCACCGAGTTTGAGATCCTCACTGTAAGGTGATCGTGACTGTGAGTGTTAGACTTTGGGGAGTCGGTGCAACTGCCTTGCTAATGCAGTAGCTGGTCTCTTGGAAGTGTCTGTGTGTCAGGCAATAGGAAGGAGAATGGCTCCCACAGGATCAAAGGATTGAATGCTTGGGTCCCTGTTGGTTGAACTGTTTTGCAAGGACCAGGAGGTGTGGTCTTGGAGGAAATGTCACCATTGGTGAGCACAAAGGTCTCGAAAGCCCACATAAGTCCCAGTTACCTTTCTCATTGCTCATGCTTATGGATCAAGATGTAAGATCTCAGCAATATGCCCTATTGCTATGCCTGCAGGCCTGCTGCCATTCCTCCTGCCGTGAGGGTCATGGACACTAATCTTCTAAACCTGAGCTCCAAGCTAACTCTTTTTCTTACAAGTTGGCTTGGCCATGGTGTCTCTTTAGAGCACTAGAAAAAGGTAACTAAGATTCCCTAATTTCAGTGCCACGCCCACTTGGCTTTCCCTCTGGTGTCAGTACCTCCGTGGCTTACATAAGTATTTTGTAGAGACAGAGAGTCTTACCAGACCAGTCAATAGCTTACTCTTCAATCTGCTTTAGTACATTGACTCAGCTAAAATCCTCCTGAAGAGGCAGCTAACATTCATTCTCCTCCGTTTATAAATAAAGGAACTGAGGCACACCAGGAAACTTTCTGATTTGCCAGCCATATAACTAATATAAGTGTGAAGAGCAAGATATGAATCCAGAGCCAAAGTGTGCTGTCATAGTACTTGCAAGAAATTTTCATCTCACAGCTGCCAGTCCACAAAGGTCTACCAAGCCCAGTTATGAGGGCCTGGTGGTAAAATGCTAACCACACAACCACAAGAATGTGAGTCTAGAGCCCCAGTCCACTTAAAAGTCAAGTATAGTAGCATGCACCTATAAACCTAGCCCCAGAGAAGTAGAGACAGATGGACACCACACGCTTGCTGGCCAGCTAGCCTAGCTAAATTGGCAAGTTCTAGGTTCAGTGAGAGATTCTGTCTCAAAAAATGAGAAGATCACATACAGGCATACACATACTCACCTAATGTTGTAAGCACTCTCCACAGCACAAAACCCAAGGCAAAATGTAAGTAAGTTAGCCTTTATAATGAAAGTGACATTAGTTTCAAATATCTGTTGGAAACTCTATCAGATATCCATCTGTAATGTGGCCACACATGTTTGAGGGGTGTGTGCAGACAGTGTCAGACCTGCCAGGTGGTTTTCCAAAACCCTGACTTCAGGCCTCCTCTGGTCCCCCTGTGCCATCAAAGAGACTTTGAGTTTAAAATCTAAGTAAATTAACAAAATTCCTATTCTCTTTTTATTTATGTCCCATCTGACTGTGTGACAAATAGCCCCAGGGAATCCTTACTTCAAATTGGGGGGAAAAATGAAGCATCCCTGCCTACATTTCACACCAGGATAGCTGATAGAGTATTGATATAAGGTGGTTATACCCCAGCCTGATAGAACATATTCCAAGAGACACAAGTGTCAACTGCCATTATCCAAAGTGATTTCACTTACCTTGGCCAGATGATTCATAGGAAGACTTAAACCCACACTGTGAGAACTGGCAGTTCAGCCTACCTGTCTGATCATCAAGGATAGATTATGTGGTGGTTTGAATATGCTTGGCCCAGGGAGTGTCACTATTTGGAGGTGTGGCCTTCTTGGAGGAAGTGTGCCACTGTGGGCTTTGGGAATTTCCTCCTAGCTGCTCAAGGTTGCCAGTCTTCTCCTGTTTGCCTTCAGAAAAAAAGATGCTGGACTCTCAACTCCTGCGCTATGTCTGTCTAGGCACAGCCATGGTCCTGCCTTGATGATAATGAACTGAACCTCTGAACCTGTAAGTTAGCCTGAATTAAATGTTGTCTTTATAAGAGTTGCCTTGGTCACAGTGTCTGTTCACAGCAATAAAACCCTAACCAGTGAATGAGTCTTGGGGTGGTCTCCAGTCTAGTCCCTGTTTGTGTAAGTAAACTGAAGCACAGGGATGGAGAATAACTTTTCTAAGATTATACAGCAAGCCAGTTCACTGCCTGCTAGTGTTGGCATTCTAGGCAACAAATAAACTTTCATGCACAAAGGATCAAAAAAGCCAATGAGGTGCTGCATCATCTGTCATTGATGGTCCCGACTGACATGTAAGAATAACAGGCCCAAGATGGAGAGTGTGGGGAAGAAACCCCAAAAAAGTCAATGTGATGTTTGAGGGCACTCTCCTCCAGACTCCAGAAGCTTGGCCAACTCCAGTGGAGGTGTCTATCAAATTAGTAGATCTCTGAAAGACTTCACAAAGCTGATAAAAGTGTCAGCTTTCAGTTAGGATATGGGAGGGTACAGAACATTATTCTAAAAGTAGCTTCACTCACAAGAAATGCTTGAACCATTCATCCCTGATTAAAAGTGATATTGTATTTCTAAGATATAAACTAAATTCTACCTACAATAAATTAAGTTTACACTGGCTTTAAATGATCTCTTGCATTTGTTCATGTATAATACTGCTTCTCAATGAGAAATTAGCCACCATATAGAGGACACAGAGAATAGAGCCATTAGGCAGACTTAAAAATAGATGTTTATAATATATCAAAGAATTTAAAGTCATTAAAGTCATAATGGGAAATTCTAACAACCAATTTGAATTTTTTGAGAGTTAGATTTAATTTATTTTTCAGTATTATATTTTATTGTATTGAAAATAGATTTTTATATAATATATTCTGATTATGGCTTCCCCTCCTCTAGCTCCTTCTAGATCCTCCCTACTCATTCAAATATGTTCCCTTTCTTGCTCTCTCTTATTAGAAGACGATCATCTAAAAATGAATAATCATATGAGAAAATGAAACAAATAGAAATAAGACAAAACAAACATAAAAATGAAAAAAGGCACAAAACACATATTCAAATTCAGAGATTAAAGAAGGAAAAATTTCAAAACAAAAAAAAATGAGAAAAAATTAAAGACAATAGCTGATTTTGAAAGTAGGTTCAATGCAACCAAAATGTTAGCTCATCTCAGAATCTCAGACAGTAGTTAAAGAGACCAAAAGAGCAAAACATAGAACAAGAGAACAGGAACATACGAGACAAATGAAGACTTACTACACAGGAAAGGCTGGCAGTGGCTGATGCAGAGGAGAGGAAGGAAAGGGGGAGGGGACCAATTTATAAGAGTATCTGAGAGCATTTCCCCAATCTGATGAAAGACAAGAAAGAAAAGAAGAGGGAGAGGAAGAAAGGAGGGAGGAGGAAGAAGGAGAAGAAAGAAGAAAAAAAGGAAGAAGAAATCCTAGAAGTATTTACATTGAGTCTCAAGTAGGATGATATAAATAAGAAGGTAAACCTTGGGAAATTCTGGAAATTGGTTAAGTCAGGCAGGGGCAGATGGACTTCTTTAAACTGAAAGACACAGAAAATGTGAACTAAATCATTAAAACAATAGGCCTCACATCTGACCCTTACCAGAAATTTACAAGGATGACCATGATGTGACAACATCTTCAAAGGGTCAAGATTGTCAATTCTCTAAAAAAAAATCCTATACGCATCTAGCATGTCTTTCAAACATACCAACAAGAGCCAGGAACGGTAACACACTCCTGTGACCCCAACAGTCCAAAAACAGAGGAAGGAAAAACACCGGTTCAAGGTCATTCTAGGCTACAGAGGAATCCTGGGCCAACCTGAAAAGTACTTATTCTGATATTGGAACGTTTGCCTTTTCTTCTTCTGGTCAAGAGATTCATCAACTTTACTGATCTCTGAAACCATCAGCTTTTTTTTCATTAATTAATCTTCCCTTAATATTTTTCTTATATTTTAAAGTGAACTTTATTGCAACATATAGAATTCTTCATGTGCGAACTTTGGGCTTTCTTTGTCCCTTCAACTTGTCGTGGTAGGAGTTGAGGTTGCCCATCTCTACTGCCGTCAGCCTTCACGTCTGTATACTTTGTACTATAAAACTCCATTTAAAAACTCTCTTATATGCTCACAACAGGTCTAAAATGATTATGTTTTCATTTTTCATCAACACAAAATATTTTAAAATTTTTTCTTTCATTTTCTCTTTGATTCATAGATATTTTTAACTATGCTATTTAGTTTCCAGATATTTTGGGATTTCTAAGGAACTTGCTATTTGATGTTCTAATATGGTTGCTTCATGGTAAGAGAACAGACTTTAATTTGAAGCCTATTAAATTTATTGAGGTTCACCCTATGGTCCTGACATATTTATCTTAGTAAAAAGGTGAAACTGGAAACTTGAAAATAATGTATATTCTACCACTATTGGGTAATGTGATTTATAAATGTCAATTAGTGTAGGCTGGTTTATGGGGTTGTCCAAGTCACCTATATTTCTACTGATTTTCTGTCCTCTTGTTACATTAAGTACCAAAAGAGAGCTATTGACATTTCTGACTATAATTGTGTATTTATCTACTGGTAGCTTCCCCAGATTTTGCTCTCATGTGTTTCAAATGAAGACTTAACACTTTCAGTGCAATTCATTAACATCCTTTATTTTTGTTAATATTTTTATTCAGAAATCTACTTTAGTAATAAAATATCTACTCCTACTATCTTTGCTTAGGGATAGCATGATCAAACTTTTCCATCCTTGTATTTTTTGCTTATTTTTCACTCCAAGTGCATATATACAACCATATATACATTTATATGATATTTTACAACACACACACACACACACACACTTCTGGATTATTTGAATAGTCTTAATTTTAATCCCATTTTGGTTTGTAGGGTGATTACATTTGTGGTGGTTTGGATGAGGTGACTCCTGTATTCTCCAGCATTCGAATACTTGGTCTGCAGTTGGGGATGCAGCTTGGAGAGGCTTAGTCACCCTGCTGGAGAGAGTGCATCACTGGGGCTGGCTCTGAGGTTTCAAAAGCCTCACATCACACATTCTCTCTCTCTCTCTCTCTCTCTCTCTCTCTCTCTCTCTCTCTCTCTCTCTCTCTCCTCCCTCTCCCTCTTTCCATCCTCTCCCCCTCTCCTTCTCCTCTCCCCTCCCCTCCCCCTCCCCCTTTCCCCTTCTCTTTCCTCCCCTCCCCCTCCCCCTTCTCCTCTTCCCTTCCTCCCTCTCCCCTCCTCTCCCCCCCCCTTCCCCTCCACCCTGGCCCTCCCTTTCCCTCCCTTTCCTCTCCCTTTCCCCACTCTCCGGCTCCTCATATCCCTCTCCCTCTCCCTCCCCCTCCCCCTCCCTTTCTCCCTCTCCTTTTCCCTCTCTCTCTCTTTCTCTCCTACCTCACTCCTCTCTGTTTGTTGCTTGTATTTGGAGAAGTAGATTCTCAGCTGTACCTGACACCATGCCTAATGCTTGCTGCTTTGCCTCCCTACAGTGATACAGATTGGCCCTTAACCACCTAGACCTATAAGCCCAAGTACTCCTTTCCTTCTATAAGTTGCCATTGCCATGGTATTTTTTAATTAAAAAAATTGATTCAGTATAAAACTGTTGAGGGTTTTTGAAATTATTGTTTTATTTAACTTGAGTAGTATCTTTAGGAAGCATCCTATTCATCTTTAACTTCTCATAGTCTACTTTTAAATGATATGACATTCCATGTATAGAATGCAATGGCTAAATTTTTTATGCCCATTTGACCAACCTATGGGATAGCTAATAAAAACTTCATTTCTAGTGTGTCTGTGGGACTGCTTCTAGAAAAAAAATCAATTGAGTCAGTAGGTCAAGTAAAGAGGACCAACTCTAGCTAATTTATTAATATTAATTAATTAATATTAATGGCACTTCCCAGTCCACTGAAAGGTTGAGCAGAAAAAGATGTGGCCAGTGGTGGAGGGGCAAAATTTTCCCCTCTTCTTGAGCAGAAACATCTGTGTTCTGCCTTAAGCTACAGGATGCGTCCTACCACAGCCCATACTCACCTGCTCCTCAGGACTTTGAGTGCAAACTCAGTCACACCATGAGCTTTCCTGTGGGCAATATACCACGGAACTTCTTGGCCTCCATAATTATGTGAGCTAATTTCCATAGACATTTCTTCTAACATTTTATATACTGATGTTTAATCTGTTGTTAATGCAGTCAGATTTTTATTGTGCACTGTAGTTTTTTAATCTTCCATACCTCTGCTTAGTATACCCCATTTCCCCGCTACTTTTTTGAAGTTAAAGCAATTATAGCTATTTTAGTGTCTTTGTCTTTAAATTCTATATTTGTGAATATTCTAAGTTCATTTCTATTGCTAGATTTTTCTCTTTCTGAGGCAAATTTCCCCCACTTCTTCGCATGTTTTATAATTTTTATTGCATTTGTAGACATTGTGGATATATCTTGCATATTTGTACCATCCTATAAATATTTTGAGCTCCCTTCCGTGCTACAATTAAGTTGCTTGGAAACAGCTTGATCTCTCCTGATTTGCCTTATGCATTGTTAGATGCTATCAACACTTAAGCCTGGGCTGATTTTTTCCCCAGGAAAATTTTTTGTCAGTGTTCCACTCAGTCCTTTAAATGGTGAACTTTTCTATTCTACATGAAGGACTCCGGATCCATCCCTGGCCCCATAGGTCTTCAGAGGCATTTACCTCTAACCTCCAGTCTGGAGTAGCTCCCTCACAGACCACCACTCATTAGGACAAGTCTACTGAGGTTCTGAGTGGGCCCAGCAGCTGATCTCTGTATACCTTCTCCACTGAAGTTTTCCACCAGTCACCTGACCACCTTGCCCCCCACACTCATCGCTTCCCAGAAGCACTGAGACCTGGTAAGATCCTTCAGCCTTCTCTCCCTGCACTGTGACCCGGAAACTCAAAGTAACAAGCCAGGGCGAGCATAGGGCTTGCCTGGGCTTCTTCTGTTTCACCTTGTTTCCTTCTGCCTAATAACTTTAGAAGCATGATTTCGCTGTGTTGTCCAGTGTTACTGTTGTGGGGCGGTGGGCAAGGAAGCCTGACTCCTGTTACTTCACCCTATTTAGAAGAGGAAGTCCTAAAAATACCTTTAGAATAGTGTTTCCTATAACTGTTTATATGGGACTCTCACAAGATCACACCTTTGGTGCTAGAGAGCACAGTTTACTCACCATTAAACACATAAACACACTCAATTAGTATTGATCAAGCTGAGTTATTGTGGTTGAATATGCCTCGATAATCCCCTACCAGTAACACAGGAGGAACTGCTCTCTTCCATCTGTAGCTCAGGGAACAGAATTTCTAGGTTCTCGACTCACTTCCACCACTAACAGGATTGCAATTTTAGATAATTTTTGTAATCTCAATATATCTATATCATAAAATGCAGATAACTATACCTGTTTATTTTAAAGTTATGGTTGTCACAAATTTGAACTCATACCAGAAACTGCTGAAGCACCCAAGAACTTGAGACTAGGTAAGTCACAGACCTTCATGTGACATATGACTCCTAGTGACATATTGCTGTGCTCACAGGTCAGTGCCTCCCTCAGCCCACGTCAGAGAAGCTGCTTCCTAGAGGAGACGGGAGCTAACACAGACCCACAACTGAACAAAGTGCAGAGAATGGCAGACTGGAGCTCTCAGCCCTAAACCGGACGCCTTCAGCAAGCCCCGCCCCTCAAAGCTCAGGGAACTATGGGAAGAAGAAACAGAAGGATCGCAAGCCCTGAAGGAGCAGTCCAGGAAAACAGTGCCCTCCAGACACAACAGAACTGATGCACACACGAATTCACAGAAGCTACGACAGAACACACAGGACCTACACAGTTCCAAGCCCGATGGGGTCCTAGCATTGAGGGTCCCACCCTAAGCACAAAGCTACGTGCCACCGGTTGACCATTGGCAACTGGAGAATCTGTTTGCCCCAGTGGAGTCTTGCTGGGTGTGTTAACCACATTTCAGGTGGGCCCCACGCTCAGGAGTAACACAAAAGGAACTCGCTGGGATTTTTGTTTCATTTTACTTTGTTTTAGCATTTTTGTCTTACAAGTGTTTTGGCTTGACTGTTTTGATTTGGGAGCTTATTGGAGGGAGTTTTGGTTTATTGTTTTTATTTTTGTTTGTTTATTTTTGCTTGTTTTTATTTTCTTTTACAAAAAAAGAAAAAACATAAAGTTGTATATTGAGGTTAGGAGGATCTGGGAGGAATATTAGAAGGATAAGAAGCATTATCAAAATACATTGCATAGCTTTTTAATAAAATGGTCAAAAAAATTAATCCCCAAAATTTCTTTTAAGATGAGCATATCTTGAAACACATCTTTAAAGAACATGGTTTAATATCAGCAATATTATACCCCAAACCCTAAAATACTAAAACAAGAAAGTATCCAGTCACATCTCATAGCAAGGACAACCTAGACCCCAATACCATAAGTGACCCCTGAGAGGCCACACCACACAGCCAGGCTGTGGCAGAGGAAGGAGCAGATGCTTTCTAATCTACTACTGAGCTTCTACATCTCCATTTTCACTAACAATTTCACAATCTCACTGTGGGACATCTCCATGGGTAAAGTAGGTTGTCATACATTTTTTTTGTTCAAAAACCGAGAAACCCAAAGGTCGCTTGCATAACCACCATGGCAGGCAGTAAAGATGATTTTCAGACATGGGTAAGATCCAACTGCAAAGTCTCCTTGGCAGTTCATTGTGCCACACACTGCAGTTTGAGGCTGGAACATTCCTAGGGAAAGAAAACCCAAGACCTGCATGTGACTCCCTATTTAACCACTTAACAAATAGTCATTGGATTTAAAACAAACAACACTCTGTCTTAGGGCAAACCCCTGACCAGTCAAGACCCAGGGCTTGACAGATGAAAATAATCTAGTGCAGGATCTGGGAGGAAAATGGCCAGAGGAAATGTACAGTGGGCAAACCTACTGTTCTCTTGGATTGGACAGGCCTAGCAGGCTCAGACTACAGACAGAGGACACTGGAAAACACAGTCCTCTGAATGTAACCCGGTGCAAGTCCTAAAGGCCTCCTGGAGCTGACCTCCTACTGGAAGCCTAATGCTCACATTGTGTCTGTGTCCTTAGATCCTCGTTCTGCCCTACAGGGAGGGGCTCTGAGGAGCTCAGAGCACCTTTCAGAATGAACTGGTTGGCTTTGTGTTAATGCGGAGAAGCATCACCGGGAGCAGTTGCTCACCGGAGCTCCAGTTCTTCTTGTAAACACTCTTTGAAAAATATTTGTTTTTCCTCTTTCTGATTGAGTGTGTTGTGGATATGGGTGGAATGTGCCTGTGTGTGCAGGTGTCCATGGAGAACAGAGCGGCAATTCCCTGGAGCTGGAGTTCCAGGGGATTGTAAGCCTGCTGACCTGGAGTTGGGAACTATGGTTGGGTCCTGTGTAAGAACAGTTCATGCCCTCACCCACTGAGCAGAATCTCCAGCCCTGCAGCAGACTCTTTCCAAAATGATCTACACAACCGGTCTGTTAAAGTCCTAGAAAACGCTTTTTCCATGGATTGTTATGTGGACACCCTTATAAACATGTGTGGCAACCCTGCTCAGATGCATTCAGAGCACACACATAGGAGGAATTTGATGTTCCTAAGACGCATCTCTCCAGAAGAGACAGCTAAGGAAGGGCACTTCTTTTTCTCTTTAGCCAAGAATTGTATTTCTAATGTCTGGTTTGCAATTTTTTTTTTAAAAAAAAAGGGGGGGCTTCATTAAAAAAAGAAATGAGAAACGAAGAAAAATTCCCTATATATATACTTATTACACATATGGGTAATATACAGTAAGAGGGGAGAGAATGAAACCTCATGTAGCTATGGAGAGATATATTTGTGTATCTGTTAGTAGAGGTTAGGTTGTACCACAGTACTTTCAAACACCCTAAACCTCAGAGCTATAAAGTAAGCAAAGTTTTTTTTTCTTGTTCATACCCTATGTCCACGGCAGACCATGACAGGTTGTCACTCCAAGGCGCAAGCAGAAGCAGCAGTCACCCTCTGGAACATTGTCAGCAGACAGAGCAGAGGGAAAAGAGAAAACTAGATTCTCACAGCTTCCACATAGACAAGGCATTCATTGGCCAAAGACAAAGGTTAACATTCGTGCACAGAACTATACAAGTTATGTGGCTCTGCTGGCCAGTGGCCAAGAGTGTAATCCACCTACAAGGAGATAAAAGATGGCTGGCTCACTCTGCCCAGCACAGCCAGAGAAGTTTTCAGAGACACCAAGGAAGTAAGGTGGTACAATGTGTGGCCATGAGACTCACTATTTTCTTGAATTTACTCGCCCAACTAGATTGTGACTCTTTGCAGTCCCGTGGACAACATTAGTGGCACCGGAGCTGTTAGCTAGAATGCTGTGAGGCCTGGCCCGCTCTGGTCATTATTTTCTCAGCTCAGGAGAAAGGAAGACACTGAAAAGAAGCCAGGGGAAAATGAATGCAGGGATTTGCGGTGAGATGGGCTGGGGAGAGGCAAATGGGACCTGACACAAAATCCTGGGAAAATAGCTAGGCTATGGGTCAATAAGAAACTTCTAAGCAAGAGAAAAATCCAGAAGGAAAGAGATTGGGCAGAGGAAAGCAAAGCCAGGGTATTTCAAAAAGGACCCCTGGAGGGACATAAAGGCGCGGAGATATAGATGAGAAGACCATTGGTGGGAATAAGGCCTGTGCACCACCCCTGGGCAGAAATGTGGATACAGACCCTGGCTCTGGAGGCTGGCCTCTCTGGGGCTCTTCTAGGAGCCTCAGCACTTCCTGGCCAGGCGGCAGGCCACTTGTCAGCCCTGCTGCCCTCCCTGGTACAGTGTCCTCCAGCCTCTCCCTTTTCCATCTTGAATGACAATTAGGAGCAGGTTAACTGACTCTCTTTCTCCCAGGAATCCTCTTCCACTTTGCAAAATCACAGCATTCAGCAAAAGAAAATCCAGGCTTAGAC